>NC_053026.1:72280851-72440687 GCF_003073215.2 Triticum urartu | reverse complement strand
CCTCATCCTTGCCACGGAGCGCTGCGGCAAGCTTTGCCTCACGCACGGTGAGGTCCTCTTCCTGGGAATCCAGTGTGGCTTGATGCTGGTTCCGGACGGCCACGGCCATGGCAGCCAAGTTCGCCGCCTTTTCCTCGGCCTTCTCGATGTTAGCCATCTTCATGGTGAGCTCGACATTGCGCTTGGCCAATTCCTCCTGAAAGGCCCTCTGCTCCTCGCGAGTCTGGTGGAACCAGGTCTGCGTCTCAGCAACGCGCGCCTTGAAATCCACCTCCGCCTGGTCCACCGTTGCCGTCCTGGACTTAACCTTGTCCAGACGGACACGATAGAGCGCCTGGAGTTTTCGGAAGTTGGCCCCCATAGCGCGAAAAAGCTGCTCTTCTGGAGAACCATCGCCACCAACGCCCGGCTCATCGACAACCTCGAGCCCGGTGGCGGCAAGCACCTCGCCGTCAAAGACTTCCCCTTCGGCGGGCGCTCGGGAACTTGACGCCCCTGGGAGATGGACGAAAAGATCGTCGCCCACCTTTAGATATCTGCCGGGGCCCGAGGTTGAGGAGGAGGGAGGCTGTGAAGGAAATATGCCCTAGAGGCAATAATAAAGTTATTATTTATTTCCTTATATCATGATAAATGTTTATTATTCATGCTAGAATTGTATTAACCGGAAACATAATACATGTGTGAATACATAGACAAACAGAGTGTCACTAGTATGCCTCTACTTGACTAGCTTGTTAATCAAAGATGGTTATGTTTCCTAACCATGAACAAAGAGTTGTTATTTGATTAACGGATCACATCATTAGGTGAATGATCTGATTGACATGACCCATTCCATTAGCTTAGCACCCGATCGTTTAGTATGTTGCTATTGCTTTCTTCATGACTTATACATGTTCCTATGACTATGAGGTTATGCAACTCCCGTTTGCCAGAGGAACACTTTGTGTGCTACCAAACGTCACAACGTAAATGGGTGATTATAAAGGTGCTCTACAGGTGTCTCCAAAGGTACATGTTGGGTTGGCGTATTTCGAGATTAGGATTTGTCACTCCGATTGTCGGAGAGGTATCTCTGGGCCCTCTCGGTAATGCACATCACATAAGCCTTGCAAGCATTGCAACTAATGAGTTAGTTGCGAAATGATGTATTACGGAACGAGTAAAGAGACTTGCCGGTAACGAGATTGAACTAGGTATTGAGATACCGACGATCGAATCTCGGGCAAGTAACATACCGATGACAAAGGGAACAACGTATGTTGTTATGCGGTCTGACCGATAAAGATCTTCGTAGAATATGTAGGAACCAATATGAGCATCCAGGTTCCACTATTGGTTATTGACCGGAGACGTGTCTCGGTCATGTCTACATTGTTCTCGAACCGTAGGGTCCGCACGCTTAACGTTACGATGACAGTTTCATTATGAGTTTATGTATTTTGATGTACCAAAGGTTGTTCGGAGTCCCGGATGTGATCATGGACATGACGAGGAGTCTCGAAATGGTCGAGACATAAAGATCTATATATTGGAAGCCTATATTTGGATATCGGAATCATTCCGGGTGAAATCGGGATTTTACCGGAGTACCGGGGGGGTTACCGGAACCCCTCGGGGGGTTATTGGGCCTACATGGGCCTTAAGGGAGAAGAGGAAAGGAGGCAAGAGGTGGCCGCGCGCCCCTCCCCTTCCTAGTCCGAATAGGACAAGGGAAGGGGGGCGGCGCCCCCTCCCCCTTTCCTTTCCCTCTTCCTCCTCTTTCCCCTTCTCCTTATCCAACTAGGAAAGAAGGGAGTCCTACTCCCGGTGGGAGTAGGACTCCCCCTTGGCGCGCCCTCCTTGGCCGGCCGCCCCCTCCCCTTGGCTCCTTTATATACGGGGGCAAGGGGGCACCCTAGGACACACAAGTTGATCTTCGTGATCGTTCCTTAGCCGTGTGCGGTGCCCCCCTCCATGATATTACACCTCGGTCATATTGTAGCAGTGCTTAGGCGAAGCCCTGCGACGGTTGAACATCAAGATCGTCACCACGCCGTCGTGCTGACGGAACTCTTCCCCGAAGCTTTGCTGGATCGGAGCCCGGGGAACGTCATCGAGCTGAAAGTGTGCCAAGAACTCGGAGGTGCCGGAGTAACGGTGCTTGGATCGGTTGAACCGGGAAGACGTACGACTACTTCCTCTATGTTGCGTCAATGCTTCCGCTTCGGTCTACGAGGGTACATAGACAACACTCTCCCCTCTCATTGCTATGCATCACCATGATCTTGCGTGTGCGTAGGAAATTTTTTGAAATTACTACGTTCCCCAACAGTGGCATCCAAGCCTAGGTTTTATATGTTGATGTTATATGCACGAGTAGAACACAAGTGAGTTGTGGGCGATATAAGTCATACTGCTTACCAGCATGTCATACTTTGGTTCGGCGGTATTATTGGACGAAGCGGCCCGGACCAACATTACGCGTACGCTTACGCGAGACCGGTTCTCCTGACGTGATTTGCACATAGGTGGCTTGCGGGTGACAGTTTCTCCAACTTTAGTTGAACCGAGTGTGGCTACGCCCGGTCCTTGCGAAGGTTAAAACAGCACCAACTTGACAAACTATCGTTGTGTTTTTGATGCGTAGGTAAGATTGGTTCTTGCTTAAGCCCGTAGCAGCCACGTAAAACTTGCAACAACAAAGTAGAGGACGTCTAACTTGTTTTTGCAGGGCATGTTGTGATGTGATATGGTCAAGACATGATGCTAAATTTTATTGTATGAGATGATCATGTTTTGTAACCGCGTTATCGGCAACTGGCAGGAGCCATATGGTTGTCGCTTTATTGTATGCAATGCAATCGCGCTGTAATGCTTTACTTTATCACTAAGCGGTAGCGATAGTCGTGGAAGCATAAGATTGGCGAGACGACAACGATGCTAAGATGGAGATCAAGGTGTCGCACCGGTGACGATGGTGATCACGACGGTGCTTCGAAGATGGAGATCACAAGCACAAGATGATGGTCATATCATATCACTTATATTGATTGCATGTGATGTTTATCTTTTACGCATCATATCTTGCTTTGACTGACGGTAGCATTATAAGATGATCTCTCACTAATTATCAAGAAGTGTTCTCCCTGAGTATGCACCGTTGCGAAAGTTCTTCGTGCTAAGACACCACGTGATGATCGGGTGTGATAGGCTCTACGTTCAAATACAACGGGTGCAAAACAGTTGCACATGCGGAATACTCAGGTTATACTTGACGAGCCAAGCATATACAGATATGGCCTCGGAACACGGAGACCGAAAGGTCGAGCGTGAATCATATAGTAGATATGATGAACATAGTGATGTTCACCAATGAAACTACTCCATCTCACGTGATGATCGGACATGGTTTAGTTGATTTGGATCACATAATCACTTAGAGGATTAGAGGGATGTCTATCTGAGTGGGAGTTCTTTAAGTAAATTAATTGAACCTAAATTTATCATGAAACTTAGTACCTGATAGTATCTTGCTTGTTTATGCTTGATTGTAGATAGATGGCTCGTGCTATTATTCCGTTGAATTTTAATGCGATCCTTGAGAAAGCAAAGTTGAAAGATGATGGTAGCAATTACACGGACTGGGTCCGTAACTTGAGGATTATCCTCATTGCTGCACAGAAGAATTATGTCCTGGAAGCACCACTGGGTGCCAGGCCTGCTGCTGGAGCAACACCAGATGTTATGAACGTCTGGCAGAGCAAAGTTGATGACTACTCGATAGTTCAGTGTGCCATGCTTTACGGCTTAGAATCGGGACTTCAACGATGTTTTGAACGTCATGGAGCATATGAGATGTTCCAGGAGTTGAAGTTAATATTTCAAGCAAATGCCCGGATTGAGAGATATGAAGTCTCCAATAAGTTCTATAGCTGCAAGATGGAGGAGAACAGCTCTGTCAGTGAGCATATACTCAAAATGTCTGGGTATAATAATCACTTGATTCAATTGGGAGTTAATCTTCTAGATGATTGCGTCATTGACAGAATTCTCCAATCACTGCCACCAAGCTACAAGAGCTTCGTGATGAACTATAATATGCAAGGGATGAATAAGACTATTCCCGAGCTCTTTGCAATGCTGAAAGCTGCGGAGGTAGAAATCAAGGAGCATCAAGTGTTGATGGTCAACAAGACCACTAGTTTCAAGAAAAAGGGCAAAGGGAAGAAGAAGGGGAACTTCAAAAAGAATAGCAAGCAAGTTGCTACTCAAGAGAAGAAACCCAAACCTGGACCTAAGCCTGAAACTGAGTGCTTCTACTGCAAGCAGACTGGTCACTGGAAGCGGAACTGCCCCAAGTATTTGGCGGATAAGAAGGATGACAAGGTGAACAAAGGTATATGTGATATACATGTTATTGATGTGTACCTTACTAATGCTCGTAGTAGCACCTGGGTATTTGATACTGGTTCTGTTGCTAATATTTGCAACTCGAAACAGGGACTACGGATTAAGCGAAGATTGGCTAAGGACGAGGTGACGATGCGCGTGGGAAACGGTTCCAAAGTCGATGTGATCGCAGTCGGCACGCTACCTCTACATCTACCTTCGGGATTAATATTAGACCTAAATAATTGTTATTTGGTGTCAGCGTTAAGCATGAACATTATATCTGGATCTTGTTTGATGCGAGACGGTTATTCATTTAAATCTGAGAATAATGGTTGTTCTATTTATATGAGTAATATCTTTTATGGTCATGCACCCTTAAAATGTGGTCTATTTTTATTGAACCTCGATAGTAGTGACACACATATTCATAGTGTTGAAGCCAAAAGATGCAGAGTTGATAATGATAGTGCAACTTATTTCTGGCACTGCCGTTTGGGTCATATCGGTATAAAGCGCATGAAGAAACTCCATACTGATGGGCTTTTGGAACCACTTGATTATGAATCACTTGGTACTTGCGAACCGTGCCTTATGGGTAAGATGACAAAAACACCGTTCTCCGGTACTATGGAGAGAGCAACAGATTTGTTGGAAATCATACATACAGATGTATGTGGTCCGATGAACGTTGAGGCTCGTGGCGGATATCGTTATTTTCTCACCTTCACGGATGACTTAAGCAGATATGGGTATATCTACTTAATGAAACACAAGTCTGAAACATTTGAAAAGTTCAAAGAATTTCAGAGTGAAGTTGAAAATCATCGTAACAAGAAAATAAAATTCCTACGATCTGATCGTGGAGGAGAATATTTGAGTTACGAGTTTTGTGTACATTTGAAAAATTGTGGAATAGTTTCGCAACTCACGCCACCCGGAACACCACAGCGTAATGGTGTGTCCGAACGTCGTAATCGTACTTTACTAGATATGGTGCGATCTATGATGTCTCTTACTGATTTACCGCTATCGTTTTGGGGATACGCTCTAGAGACGGCTGCATTCACGTTAAATAGGGCACCATCAAAATCCGTTGAGACGACGCCTTATGAACTGTGGTTTGGCAAGAAACCAAAGTTGTCATTTCTGAAAGTTTGGGGCTGCGATGCTTATGTGAAAAAGCTTCAACCTGGTAAGCTCAAACCCAAATCGGAGAAATGTGTCTTCATAGGATATCCAAAGGAAACTATTGGATACACCTTCTATCACAGATCCGAAGGCAAGACTTTTGTTGCTAAATTCAGAAACTTTCTGGAGAAGGAGTTTCTCTCGAAAGAAGTGAGTGGGAGGAAAGTAGAACTTGACGAGGTAACTGTACCTACTCCCTTATTGGAAAGTAGTACATCACGAAAACCTGTTTCTGTGACACATACACCAGTTAGTGAGGAAGCTAATGATGATGATCATGAAACTTCAGAACAAGATACTACTGAACCTCGTAGATCAACCAGAGTGAGATCCGCGGCAGAGTGGTACGGTAATCCTGTTCTGGAAGTCATGCTACTAGATCATGATGAACCTATGAACTATGAAGAAGCGATGGTGAGCCCAGATTCCGCAAAATGGCTTGAAGCCATCAAATCTGAGATGGGATCCATGTATGAGAACAAAGTATGGACTTTGGTTGACTTGCCCGATGATCGGCAAGCAATTGAGAATAAATGGATCTTCAAGAAGAAGACTGACGCTGACGGTAATATTACTGTCTACAAAGCTTGACTTGTCGCAAAAGGTTTTCGGCAAGTTCAAGGGATTGACTACGATGAGACCTTCTCACCCGTAGCGATGCTTAAGTCTGCCCGAATCATGTTAGCAATTGCCGCATTTTATGATTATGAAATTTGGCATATGGATGTCAAAACTGCATTCCTGAATGGATTTCTGGAAGAAGAGTTGTATATGATGCAACCAGAATGTTTTGTCGATCCAAAGGGAGCTAACAAAGTGTGCAAACTCCAGCGATCCATTTATGGACTGGTGCAAGCCTCTCGGAGTTGGAATAAATGTTTTGATAGTGTGATCAAAGCATTTGGTTTTATACAGACTTTTGGAGAAGCCTGTATTTACAAGAAAGTGAGTGGGAGCTCTGTAGCATTTCTGATATTATATGTGGATGACATATTACTAATTGGAAATGATATAGAATTTCTGGATAGCATAAAGGGATACTTGAATAAGAGTTTTTCAATGAAAGACCTCGGTGAAGCTGCTTACATATTAGGCATTAAGATCTATAGAGATAGATCAAGACGCTTAATTGGACTTTCACACAGCACATACCTTGACAAAGTTTTGAAGAAGTTCAAAATGGATCAAGCAAAGAAAGGGTTCTTGCCTGTGTTACAAGGTGTGAAGTTGAGTAAGACTCAATGCCCGACCACTGCAGAAGATAGAGAGAAAATGAAAGATGTTCCCTATGCTTCAGCCATAGGCTCTATCATGTATGCAATGCTGTGTACCAGACCTGATGTGTGCCTTGCTATAAGTCTAGCAGGGAGGTACCAAAGTGATCCAGGAGTGGATCACTGGACAGCGGCCAAGAACATCCTGAAATACCTGAAAAGGACTAAGGATATGTTTCTCACATATGGAGGTGACAAAGAGCTCATCGTAAAAGGTTACGTTGATGCAAGCTTTGACACTAATCCGGACGATTCTAAATCGCAAACCGGATACGTGTTTACATTAAACGGTGGAGCTATCAGTTGGTACAGTTCTAAACAAAGCGTTGTAGCGGGATCTACATGTGAAGCGGAGTACATAGCTGCTTCGGAAGCAGCAAATGAAGGAGTCTGGATGAAGGAGTTCATATCCGATCTAGGTGTCATACCTAGTGCATCGGGTCCAATGAAAATCTTTTGTGACAATACTGGTGCAATTGCCTTGGCAAAGGAATCCAGATTTCACAAGAGAACCAAGCACATCAAGAGACGCTTCAATTCCATCCGGGATCTAGTCCAGGTGGGAGACATAGAGATTTTCAAGATACATACAGATCTGAATGTTGCAGACCCGTTGACTAAGCCTCTTCCACGAGCAAAACATGATCAGCACCAAGGCTCCATGGGTGTTAGAATCATTACTGTGTAATCTAGATTATTGACTCTAGTGCAAGTGGGAGACTGAAGGAAATATGCCCTAGAGGCAATAATAAAGTTATTATTTATTTCCTTATATCATGATAAATGCTTATTATTCATGCTAGAATTGTATTAACCGGAAACATAATACATGTGTGAATACATAGACAAACAGAGTGTCACTAGTATGCCTCTACTTGACTAGCTCGTTAATCAAAGATGGTTATGTTTCCTAACCATGGACAAAGAGTTGTTATTTGATTAACGGGATCACATCATTAGGTGAATGATCTGATTGACATGACCCATTCCATTAGCTTAGCACCTTGATCGTTTAGTTTGTTGCTATTGCTTTCTTCATGACTTATACATGTTCCTATGACTATGAGATTATGCAACTCCCGTTTACCGGAGGAACACTTTGTGTGCTACCAAACGTCACAACGTAACTGGGTGATTATAAAGGTGCTCTACAGGTGTCTCCAAAGGTACTTTGGGTTGGCGTATTTCGAGATTAGGATTTGTCACTCCGATTGTCGGAGAGGTATCTCTGGGCCCTCTCGGTAATGCACATCACATAAGCCTTGCAAGCATTGCAACTAATGAGTTAGTTGCGGGATGATATATTACAGAACGAGTAAAGAGACTTGCCGGTAACGAGATTGAACTAGGTATTGGATACCGACGATCGAATCTCGGGCAAGTAACATACCGATGACAAAGGGAACAACGTATGTTGTTATGCGTCTGACCGATAAAGATCTTCGTAGAATATGTAGGAGCCAATATGAGCATCCAGGTTCCGCTATTGGTTATTGACCGGAGACGTGTCTCGGTCATGTCTACATAGTTCTCGAACCCGTAGGGTCCGCACGCTTAAAGTACGATGACGTATTATGAGTTTATATGTTTTGATGTACCAAGGTAGTTTCGGAGTCCCGGATGTGATCACAGACATGACGAGGAGTCTCAAAATGGTCGAGACATAAAGATTGATATATTGGAAGCGACTATGTTTGGACACCGGAAAGGTTTCAGACATTATCAGAGTACCGGGGGTTACCGGAACCCCCCCGGGAACTAATGGGCCTTGTTGAGTCTTAGTGGAGAGAGAGAGGGGGGCCGGCCAGGACAAGAGGCGCGCCCCCTCCCCTTGAGTCCAAATAGGACAAGGAAAGGGGGGGCGCCCCCCTTGCCTTTCCCCTCTCCCACTCCTTCCCCCTCCTTGGATTAGGAAAGGGAGGGGCAAACCTACTTGGAGTAGGTTTCCCCCTCCTAGGGCGCGCCACCCCCTTGGCCGGCCCTCTCCTCCTCCCCCCCCCCCTTATATACGGAGGAGGGGGCACCCCATAGACACAACAATTGATCTCTTGATCTCTTAGCCGTCTGCGGTGCCCCCCTCCATTATAATTCACCTCGATCATATCGTAGCGGTGCTTAGGCGAAGCCCTGCGTCGGTAGAACATCATCATCGTCACCACGCCGTTGTGCTGACGAAACTCTCCCTCGACATTCGGCTGGATCGGAGTTCGAGGGACGTCATCGAGTTGAACGTGTGCAGAACTCGGAGGTGCCGTGCGTTCGGTATTTGATCGGTCGGATCGTGAAGACGTATGACTACATCAACCGCGTTGTGCTAACGCTTCCACTTTCGGTCTACGAGGGTACGTGGACACACTCTCCCCTCTCGTTGCTATGCATCACCATGATCTTGCGTGTGCGTACGGAATTTTTTAAAATTACTACGTTTCCCAACAAATACATATTCGGAAATTCAGAGACTATTCATATAAAGATTAGAGATCGACAGCGCACGCAGCCTCATGTAGGGACGGAGCTGGCATGTAGGCATTGGGGTCAATTGACCCTAATGAAATTATTAAATCCTTCATTAACTTGGTACTAATCACTGTTGATTTATAGAAGATGACCTCATTGCCATGGATATGACCCCATCAAGCTTTTTTTCTAGCTTCGTCCCGACCCCCCTGTGATTCAGGTTGCGTGCGTGTCGCGCTCCCGTTAGTGACGTGGCTACAAAAAGGTGTGAGCTGAGTAGCTGTTTGGTTCAGAAAAGGAAACGTAAACGTAAACGTAAACGCAATCAGGTGGCACTATTGGTGTAAACGGTATCGACAAAAAACGAGAACTGTTTTGTTGCTCAAATGTGTCGGTAATCAATACAGGGACCTGGTAAGATGTGCTTCACATAGAGGTCATGTCAAGGTAGCTGAGGGTCCGATCATGTTGCTGGCTGCGGGAGGCGGCTTGCTGGTATTGGTGGTGGTCAACAGAGGGGGGGCTCGGGGACGGTGGCGACGGGACAGGTCGATCTGACGAGGGGCAATGTAGCGTTGGCGGACGGATTGTCCAGTCCGGGCTGCTGAAACTTAGGGCATATCCAGCCGTTGGCCCTTCAGAAGGGGCAAAAAACGGCTCCCCGGGGCGCACCGGCGCTAAACCGCACACTGGGGGCATGATGCCCCCTAGTCGCGGTCCCCCGCGGATTTTTAAAATGTTTAAATTCGGCGCAAACACAACGCAAACACAGGCGAGTTCATTCAAATTTGAACATATTTTATTAAAAAAAGACTACCGCAGGCTACCTCGCCGTCTCCCTCGCCGCCCGCCCACGCAGTTCTACATGCCGAGGAGGCTATAGAACCGCGTGTAGTCACCGTCGTCGTCGCCCCCGCCTACGCCTCCGCCGTCCCTGCTGCATCCCTTCCCCGGTTGGCGCGGCGGGTTGGACGGTCCGGTGGCGTCGTCGTCGTCGCTATCGAGGACGACGACACCGTCCTCGTCCTCGCGCCCACGTTTGCGGGCGGCGATCTCCTCCAGGGTCCAGCGCTGCCGGATCATCTCCTCGCGCAGGTAGTCGCGCGACCACCGCATGGCGTCCTCGTCGGAGAAGCCGCGCCGGGCTATCTCCTCGTACTCCGGGGGGAGGCTGGACTCCACCTTGGGCTCGACGAGAGCGTCGGAGCTATGGGTATGCGCGCTGACAGGCGTGTCCTGGGGCTCCGGCTTGACGGGGCGGAGGTGGAGGCAGGGAGAGCCGCCGGAGTTGCGGGTACGCGCGCTGACAGGCGTGTCCTGGGGCTCCGGCTTGACGGGGCGAAGGTGGAGGCAGGGAGAGCCGCCGGACGAGGAGGAGGACACCCCGGTCTCCATGCGCCTCGGCGTCCAGGAGCTTCCCCGGCGGCGGCGTGAGAAGGACGGGGGAGCGGGGTACTCGAGGCGCGGCGTGTTGCCGCCCTTGATGTACTCGAGGACGGACTCCAACGTGCGCCCGGGCACGCCCCACCACCGACGCCTGCCGGCGGCGTTGAACCTGCCGGAGGGCACGACGCCGGCCGGCGGCGTTGAACCTGCCGGAAGGCACGACGCCGTTGGTGGCCTCGAGCTGCTCGCCGTGCCGGCGGCGGAAGTACGGCTCCCAGATTGGGCTATCGGGGACGTACCGGGGCCCCTCCCTCGCCGCACATGGCAGGGACGAGCGGATGCGTGCGATCTCCGCACGCCACGCCGCGCCGGTGAGTACCGGGGGCACCGGCACGCCACCGGCGCTGATCCTCCACGCCCCGGG
This sequence comes from Triticum urartu, assembly GCF_003073215.2. Classification (NCBI taxonomy): domain Eukaryota; kingdom Viridiplantae; phylum Streptophyta; class Magnoliopsida; order Poales; family Poaceae; genus Triticum; species Triticum urartu. Next base: position 72,429,581 of record NC_053026.1, on the reverse strand, counting down.
CACCGGCATGTCCGGCGGAACCGGGTACTCGGCCTCGAAAAGGAGGCGAGCCTCGTCCTCGTGCAGATGACGGCGCCCGAATCCGTTCGCCGCCGCGCCGTCGCCTGGGAAACGCTCGGCCATGCTTTCTCAACTGGTGACGGCGAGAGGAGGAAAGGGGAGAAATGAGCACGTCGTTGGTGGATGATCGGGGTGAGTCTCTCCGGCGCGCTTGCAGTCGGCTTTTATAGGCGGAGACGCCGCGTGGTAGGCTTGGCCGGCGCGTTACGCGTGGCGTGATTGCGTGGCGGCCGAGGGACGCGTCGCCCAGCCTTCACTGTGCCGCCCGTGAGGCATCAATGGAGGCTGACCGGCGCGGCAGCTTTGGCATTGATTCGCCGCGGAAAACGAGACGGTGAGGACGACGAAGGGGCGAGAAGAGAGTAGAGTCGCTGACGCGGCGGGCCCGCGGCTCTTCGCGCCAAAAACGATTCGCCCGGCACCCCCGAGCGACCCCAGCGCGCCGGGTTCGGGTTGGGTCCGCCGGCGCCAATTTCGGCCCGAGCCGACGTAAACTGGGCTCTTAAAGACGCGACTGGGCCGATTTTTGACACCGGCGGACAAAAAAACGCCTGAGAGACCTTTTTAAGGGCGCGGCTGAAGATGCCCTTACTAGGGGCTCGATGAGTTTCCTGCGAAGGAGCGTCCAAGGTCGATGTGAGAGCAGAGAGAGAGATGGCTGTATCGTATGATTACGCCGGAGATTGAGCGGAATCAGTTTTGACTAGGATCGGATCAGATCACTGCGTTGTATAATTACAGAGCAATCTTAAACAAACACGATTCAACGCTATCTATTACCGTTGTTATCAAGTGCCATTATTACAAAAGGGGGTATGTCTAGGACACATCACATCTAACCTGATGTCAATTATGTTTGTGGTCTATTTTTTTTTTGTTCCGGTTTTTTTTTGGTTCCTTGTTGTGTATTTATGAGAGCTTAGATGTGACATTCTTAGAAAACATCTAAATGTGAATTAGGCAAACTGTTACAAAAGCATGAACCAAACGCAATGTTTGTAGATTCTAAACAAGCAACTCATGTGCATCCTCTCTCGTGTATGCTCTGCACTAGGCACCACTGCTCTTGTTCCTAAAGTCTGAAATGGTGCATCCTATTCCAATCAGGCTACCTCGCCAATGTCAGAGATCCAGATTGCTAGATGCTAGCATTTGCTATGAACCCAAAACTCAAGCTGCTACAGGATCATCATACCATGGACGGCTGATGGCAAATTTCATGCATTGCTACAACACCAAAAACATGTCTACACAACAGGATTGCTGCCTGTGAAACTCTGTCGGCAATCAACAATGACAACGGCCACAGTTCAGTTGTTCAGTCAAAAAATCGGCTCGGTGTACGCAAGCTAAGGTAATCTTCTTTCCGAACACCAAACAGCCAGCTACACTATCCATGTCAACTATACTGACCAGAAAGTCAGTTAGGCGGCTTCAGCATCACTAACTAAAACAACCTAGGGTTTTGTTTCATCAGCCAGAGCTTCATTTTCCTTTCGCACTGCTCTTTCTTGGACGGCGGCCCTCAAACAGTACTTCGTACAAAAGCCTCTTGCTTCCCCATTTCCACCACACGGGCCCTGGTCCTCCGGTGAGCATCCTTCTCTTCAGCTTGTTTTCAGCGTTAACTAGACAAAAGCAAGGTGGTCTATTAATCCTCAGATAGCTTCTATGGCATGTAATAAACTAATCTGGTAGTTGAAATCACAAACATCTGGTTATCAAGACCAAAACAACCAGCATGCCCCATGATTCTAGAAGACTGGCTAGAAATCAATACTAGACTAGTGTTAGGAGAGTAAAAATGTAAATTCATTGTTGGTTGTATTGTCCTTACCATATTTGGAAGAAGTCGGCCCCTGCTGCGCTTGAAGTGATGCAAAGATTGGAACTAAAACTGGCCAATATTTTTGCTGGATGTCCAGAACTTGTAAGACAGTCTGCATGCCCTCCCTTGATGGTGCTGCTGCATCTGTGCCATAACTTGGACCGTCCCCGAGTAGGACCTAAATACGTCAAAGTATCATCAGGTTACACTAACAGTGTAATCAATCTCTCTCAGCTGTAATGGTTCCAGCAGTTGTTTGTATTTTTTTATGCATGCACTCCACAACAAAATGAAGGATGGCAATACGAAAACGATGGGGGTAGCTACGACCATAATCTTTGTAGCAAGTATTCATAGTTCATCATACAAATCCCATTTCTTTCTCTGCATTCTACTCAGGCTCTTCAACTATTGATGTCTATGTATACATAAAGATTTTGTCTGTTGATGAACTACGACGATAATGGATGATGCTGAAGCAGCTGATTCCAATCAAACATGTTTCTGTTATTTATACATCCCAATCCCACCTTACAAAAAATATTACCTCCATTCGGAAATACTAATTGAACTAAAACCACGTCAAGTATTTCCGAACGGAGGGAGTAGTTTTTATTGCGAAGAATACATACCTTGACAACTTCAGTTGCAGATGAGGATATAGACCGAAGATTGTATCTGTACATTAATGACGGGACAAAGAAAACAATGGATAAGTGTTGATGTGTGCTTCAATAACAAATAATACCAGATTTTACTTATTTGATAAAAATGAAAAAATATATATATAAGAACACTGGCTCAAAAGTTCAAATATAAGCATCATGGTATGCATCTTAGTTTCCACAACAGACAGGGAATCATCTCTTGTTATGTCAAAATTTCAAATACAAGCATCATGGTATGTATCTAAGTTTCCACAACAGACAGGCAATCATCTCTTGTGATGTTATATTAGTGTCCACAACAGCACAAAATTATAAGAACATTGGCTGCACAAATTATAAGAACGTTTGGATCCATTGCAGATCCAGGAAAAGAAGTACATCTGACCGCACTAGCATTAGATGAACATATATACACATTCTGGTGATGTTAGAAATTTCGCATGTCATATACAAAGCGTGAATGCGACAAAAAACCATGAGCACGATGAAGACACAGGGTTTGGTGTCCAGCTTACAGTGTAAAAGTTACATATCACAAATCCTGCTTAAATTTTAAATTCTAGGTCCTGTCTTCTTCTATTATCTCCGTGAGTTCAGATAAGAATAGGGTACCTACCCTCCCTCAAGTATAACCAACAACTTTCCTTCTGAGCAAGCAGTTAACATGGACGTCATCTGAGAGTATCCGGCAGGAGTGACCTAAAAATAATCAAGTTCAATAATCATTACCATGGATTCACATGATTTAGCCTGCATTGGCATGTCAACCAGAAAAATGAAGCAAAACTTTGCGGGACCCAAGTAGCACACAAGTATGAAATGGATAATACCAAAGTTTGATTGAATGTTAAAGCTGATATCTCAATCAACTTTATCATTTTCTAATTTGAGCAAGCTCTAGTACTAACTACCAGATATGATAAAACAAACTGAATAAATCTCACATCCATGCCAGTTAACTCTTCCCTAAATAAGCAACAACGGTATATAAGCCTAAGATTTATTGATGAAGTTTGGTGGATCGATGTGCTCCCAAAATAAGTACAAAAATGACCATTGTGGTTAAAAGTCTAGCTTCTCCAAGTGAGGAAACCAAAGCAACACATAATTTTCCTACATAATGTGAATATAGTAGGTCAAGCCTATGTTCTAAGAGAAGTCTTCTGCATAAGTCTAAAGTCTTAGCCCAGAATCATCTCAGTTGTCTAATAGAAGACACACAAAATAGGGAATGGCATGTATGTTTTAGAATTCAATAACTAAAATTAGGAGAAATCTTACATCACAACAACCCAGAGGATCACCCCTTGCTGCATCAAATCCTGCAGATATAATGGTGATGTCTGGGGCAAATTCTGTAGCTGCACTCGCACAGGAAAAACACCAATTGAGAATGTGCAGTGCAGACTTATACATCAATAAAAAAACAATGGGGTAATATCACATAAAGAGGTGCCCATGGAAACATGAAAATGAAATGAAGTGTTGTATCCTTAAAAAAAAGGTGTTGTAGACAGACTTTTTTTTTCAAACAAAAATAGCACCATGACATATTTAACAAACAAGTCTTTATTCCATCATGGTGAATACACATCTTACCAATCATTTCTATTAAGGATCTAGAATGCCATGTTAAGACAAAGAAATTACTAACTAAAAAATGAGAATGTCATGGGATGTGAAATGTCTACTGTTAGAAACCCAAGCAGACTAAATATTTACTCTTTTAATCATTACCTATTGGAAGCACCACGTGCTGAAAAGCAAAGATGTAGTCATTGTCTCCAACACCACCACAGCTCCAAGGTATATTTACCGAGAATCCTTTACCATCCAAAACTCCCACCTGCAGTGATGTCGTGCAAGAAATGAGATACAACTTTTCACAGCTTGTATCAAACTTTATTGCAAAAGGAACTATGTCATTGTCAATTGAAACTTGGTTACAGTGGATGGTTGGGTCCAATTGGATGCAGTACAGTTGAACAGTAGCAAAAATTTACTATAACATATGCTAGATATGTATCATCCTAAATAGCAGGCTAATGTATGAAATAGTATACAGACTCAGGTCCTAATAACCTGTTGTCCAAAGCTCTTGGGTTCATTGAATCTTGTCAGGCCATCTCATACAAACAGAGATGAAAAGTTGGATTCCACTAGTAATTAGTTTTCAAGACCCATGCGGTGCTGATGAAAAAGGCAGGGGGGACTTGTATGAGATCTCACATTAGGTGAGGTCGTGAGATCAACCCCAAAAATTCATATTTAGACATTTCGGAAAAATCTATAACATCCATGTGGGGTATGTCTACAACTTCAGAAAAAAAATCAGCTGAAAACTCAATGTACATTTAGAGATTCAAAAAATACAAATTCGAATGTGAATAGTGACAGCTTTGGGTGAATAGTACTTTGACACTATTCAGATCCGATTTTATCTATTTTGTTTCTTTTAATATAGTGGTCGGACCCTTCCCCGGACCCTGCGCAAGCGGGAGCTACATGCACCGGGCTGCCCTTTTTTGTTTCTTTTAATATAAGTTGAATTGGGGGTTGAAACTTTTTGAGGTTGTACATCAAACGTTGATGTGTGTCTACAAAAAATTTGAGAATGTTTGGACATGTATTTTTTTCCAAAAAAATCGATCACATTGATCTCACCTAATGTGAGATCTCACACAAGTCCCCCCTGAAAAAGGCTGTCTATGGCATGTACCAAGGGATATGATGAGTTACATGTGCATCCTTCCTTATACATATTTTCAGCTCAGGCCTTAGTTTCATTCAGTTGTTCTTTTGGTGAATTATGCCAAAACTACAAACACTTTAAAGATAGCCACCTCGTCTGATGCTCCAGTTCCAGGGTAGAAGCTTCCATCCTCATGGCGATGTAATGATATGTACAAAACCTGAAGAATAAAAAGTTATCCATATAAGAATTGCAAATTTGGAAACTGGTAAGCTCATAGTAGTAGCAACACATGCAAACGGAAATACAGTAATTAAAATCAATAACAGATGCACTCAGAAAGGAAGAACATAGAGCAATTAAAAATGTAACTAAATAAAGATGAGAACTCACTGATTTGTTCCCTTCAAATATCTCCTGTGTGCCATTGCCATGGTGCACATCCTGCAATAACAGTTAGAAATGCTACTGATGAGAATGGTAAACGTACTTTTGTATCTATTTACAATAAAATAGATATACTACAAGAAAAAGAATAGGTGCACGCCAACAAAATTTAATGGTGCATATTTAAATGCAAACTTGTGACTAGCATTACCCAGTCAACTATCAAGACTTTCTTAGCGCCTGCTTTTTGTGCAGCTAATGCAGCCACTGCTGCATTGTTGTGAAGACAAAAGCCCATGGCTTGCTTTACCCCAGCATGATGCCCAGGAGGTCTCACCTGTTCTCAGGTAGACAAGAACACAAGGTCAGCATCATGTACAACAAAAATGCAAAGCGGATTGATAAATAATAACCAAGTGCATTATAATGAATGAGATGAAAAACTGAATATATGAGATCATCAGACAGTACCAGCGCAAAGCCATTCCGGACACGGCCAGACACTATCGAACTAGCAAGATCGGCGCATAGGCCTGCTGCAAGTTTGGCAGCACATGCCGAGTGTCCATTCGCGTAAGTATCCGAAGTGAAGTAACTACAGATTGATCCCCAGAATTATGTTATAACAATGAAAACCTTTCCAAAAATGCTAGGACATAAAAATGCCAATACATGCTGAACATGTATCCATTATAATCAAAACAGAAGGTAAAATACTAAACTAAAGACCATACTCACAATGACAGTTCTAATCACAAACTAAACAAGTAATACCTGTAAAGCATGTTCTTTGTCTGCTCTACGCTTTCGACGTGATCTGAAGTATGGACCTAAATTACCAGAGTTTAAACATATGAGGACTATCAAGAAGACTCTGAAATGAACAATGCATACAGGGGTAACACATGGCAGCAAAACTAATGGATCTTTCAAACCACTTGTTGGACTCTTACCATTACGAGTTCCTCCTTAGTGATTTCTCGAGGAGGTACCAAGGCACACTTTGAGGGAAATATTCCTGAAATTGGAAATAATAGTAATTGTTTACTTGATAAGTAGTAGAATAGAAAGGTTGGTTCATCAACCAAGTTTAATTAATATGACTGGCAGGATAATCATGTTATTTGTTATCCTGCTGCAGCACAACATCAACAATCAATAATTATGTTGTGTTTAGAATTATATGATTGATATCTTTAGTTTATACTCCCTCCGTCTGGAAATACTTGTCATCAAAATAAATAAAAGAGGATGTATCTAGACATATATTAGTTCTAGATACATCCTTTTTTATCCATTCTGATGACAAGTATTTTCGGACGGAGGGAGTATTCAATAATATGCCTGAGAACAGTTCAACAGAGCATCATCAAATCATAAAGATCTTGATTGAATATTTGCATAAGAATAATCACAGAACTTGTAGGCAAGAGTTTCTCTGCAGCTTTTCTCTGAAATACACAAAGCTGAAACACTAGTAAATAATTACACTAATCTCTAGTGTGCACCTGCAGCAGCCAGACTGGCAGCAATTGCACGAAGACGGTTGGGTCTTTCTGGATGTGGATTTGGTTTAATTTCCATCTGTTAGGATATAGAAATATGAAATGTCAGTTATAAAAAAAATACACAGTACATTCTGACAGAAAATAGAGGAGGCCAAAAAGACAAGACCTCACAAAGACTATCTTCTGAACTGCAGCTAGTTTTGTGAAATAATTACAAGTATATATGTTTTAAGAAAATAAATCGTCATTTGGTCAAAATGGGCGGAAATACAGAAACTGACATCCCATCTTGAAATATTTTCATACTATTTTAGCTTCGTCTTTCTTTAACATGCTGCAGAAGAAGCATCTCACAGACACAAGAAGCAACCAAATGAAAAGTTTCACTAACACCACAATTAGGAGCACTTAAAGATTTATGACAATCATCCATGCTATTCACAGCAATAAAGAGTGGTCACCCTTGACGTGGGAACACTATATCATGCAGTATGCTAGCTCAAATTACATAAATCACAAGTTCATAGCTTGCCTCACTGTGGAGCAACATTCTTTCATCAAAACCAATCGCTGTAGATACCAGTACCGATGCTGCATAAACAGTGTGACCAAAAGAAGATGTTAATACACATAGGCGCATGAAAAGTTGATGCAGTGGCATACAGTCAATTGCTCTAAACTACTGTGCTAAGCTTGAATACACTCTGTCAAGGTATAAGCATCACACCTTTCCAACTCCTTCTCTATCATCATTCCAATGTTTCTGAATCTCCTCCAAGATAGTTTTACTACATTGAAGAGGAGGCTTCAGACTCAGAGGTAAATTTTTACAGCATGGGGAGGAGGATTTAGCTGGCCAGTCGACCACATATTGGGAAAGACAGGATAGGGATAAGGAGTATGTTCTGTTTGCATTGAACCAAACAGCTGTTCTTTAGTGTAAACGGGTCATTAATCAGATCCATGAATCAAAGGATACTAACTTGAAAAGTCGTTGTGACAGAGGACTATTATTAGTATGTTGCTAATTTAATCAGTATAACATTGGATGTCACCGTTTGTCCACAAAAAGAAGTAAATCATAAAATGTGTCTTACTGTTATTTGCTTTGTACTCAGAGGAGTATAGTTGTGTCTAGGGATGCTACTTCATAGTTGTCATTGGTCTTGGTAAATCAGGTTTAGTAGGGACCTTTTGCTTTGTTAGATTTTGCTTTCTTGGTCTGATTATGTATTAAGGTGTCAAAACTCAAAAGTCTTCCATGGTAGATTTTCTAAAGCTATTCCGGTAAGACTTAGCTAGCCTTATAATTCTAAGTATGAGGAAGGTGAATTTCCTAGGCAATGAAAGTAAGCCTAGGGTATGCTTGGATTGCACCCGAATCTACCTGGCCCGGGATTGGATAGCTGGCAAGTTTTGGCATTGCCACTCCCAATCTATTTTCTTGCCGATGTTGGCCACTACATGGGGAACTATAGCCTCAGCCAATATTTGGGCTAGCCAAAAAAAATATAAGGTAGGCTTGGGCTCAAACCAAGACACCCCTTGTCCATCCTAGTTCTTATTTTTGTATCTTCTTTAGTGTTTTCAGCTGCATTAAAATGTTCCAAACGGCATTATTAATCAATGATGTTTCTATTAAATAAGTTAATAATGATCCGGACAGGGAGATTTTGGAAGTCGATTGTAGACTTTGGTGTGGAAAGCAGATCGTCCATGATCTAGTAGCAAAGACAGTTACAAATTCTATTAAGATGCCATTGGTGTACTCAGGTAAGTTTGTGAAAGGGAATACTGAAATGAGTAATATTCATAACAGATATTTGATACTTGGTGATAGGAAGTAACGGAAAAACATAGCTACTAGTGGAAACGGCACCTGTGTCAGCAGATAACAAAGCTGCCCGCGCAATGTGAGTTTTGAAAACATCATATCCAGCAGCTACTTCAGATCCCTTAAGCTCATGGCAATTCTATTGTATGAGAGAAGAACCAACAAAGAACATGTCAAACATGTGACCGGATATACTCGGATAAAGTTTGTAATGAGCTATATGGCCCGACTAATCACAAAACAAAAGGATCTTACCAGGCAATGTTTAACCTCATCCAAGTTTGGCATTGTACAGTTCAAGCAAAACCATCTGTTTTCAGCCAGGCGAGCAGAAGGTTCCCAGTCAATATCATCATCCTCTTCATCGTTAAAGAAAAACAGATCATCCAGGGTATCTCCAGCTTGTTCTCTATCAGACTCTTGCTGCAGATCATTGCAAGGCATGCAACTTTCATTCTTGGCATGCAGACAACCATGCTGAGCACAAACTGCGCTGTCAATATGTCCTGGCCTTGCTGGCGAACCTTTGGGCCCATCTACTAATAAAGCATTAGCATGATCACAACTAAAACTGCATGTTCCACTTTCTTTCAGGGAAACGCCATTCGCTCTAGGATAAGATGGTTTTCCAACACCATCGCAGCTTTGACATTTGCCATGAAAAGCTTGGTCAGAAACTCCACAGTTCTCACGACCATGGGAAGGGACCTCACCCTTTTTGCTGTTAAGCGGTCTCATGTTGGATGTCATCAGCAGGCACCCAATGTGACCTCAAGTCTGTAACTGCAAGTACAACAAAGACAAGCAGACAAATAAGTATAGCTCAGAACTCCAGGAATTTTTATCTACTCACTTTCAAGTATTACAGGCTGACAATAAAACAAACAGACCTAAGAGCATCCTACCTTAACTATGACTCATAATGAACATCACCAACAGAGAACTGTTTACACATCAAAAATTATGAGCTGCCAATTCAACATCACCACAAAAACGCAGCGACAGCCCACGACATACTTCTCAAAGCGCATAATAGCATCTACTAACATCACACAGAATCTCCTTAAAACCCTTGCAGAACCTCACATCTCTGGCATGTGGCATCTATCTACACCATTAACATGGGGGTTCAATTAAACCCAACAAAAAATGGAAAAACAAGCTGCTAACAGTATTTCGCCAAGTAGCAACAAATCCAAAAGGCTGAATGGATTGAAGTACCCATCCCAGAAACAAACGTTTGGATTAGATTGTTCACAAAAATAGAAAGACCAGGAGAAAATTCTGTGAACAATCCAAGCAAGTCAGGGTTCATCGCTGACAAAAGAGATCAATACACACCAGTCCACTAGGGTGGACAACACCTCAACCTGCGAGATGTGTGCTTCGGTGAAAGGTGGACTACGAATATTCTCCATAGAGTATTTGATGACCACATGACAAGGGCTTGGGCCAAAGTAAGTTTCAATGTTTGACCTTGGGATGAGCTAAGAACTTCAGCGGCCCTAGGGACCGAACAAGTACATATTTACTTCACATTAAATATTTACAATGTTTGGCGGTTGCCCTTTTTATGTTTTTGTTAACATCGTCTAGCCACTAAACCTGTTGCAGCCGGCACAATGTATGGTCACGAGTCACGGCACCAAGCTGGCAGTTCCAACAAAAGAAGAAGATAGTGAGACCCCAATCATTACAGGATGTAATGTAGCAACAGCAAACAGATACATACGGGCATCCTACGTGAACCATGCACCGCCATGACACAAGGCAATGAGCGCGAACCAGGGAAACGCATCAATCAAATGTACTAACTGCCAATTCACAGCCGCCACGCGGCGCAGCGACAAGCCTGCCGCTGTACAGCCGCAAACATACTTGTAAAAAGGATAGGGTGGTTAGCTGGTTACCTGTCATGAAATAAATCGTGCATGATCGCATCTACGGAGATTGCCGCGCAACCTTAAGACCCTTCCAAAACCTTGCCTCCCTCACGCCCTCAAGTGACAATCCCCAATCCACACAAACCCCTTCCGAAACCTCGCATCTCGGTCCGGTTCTCACAAGTGTTCGACATTATCTTAAAAATAATCTCCGTCTACGCAGCCTCCTCAACAACCAAATCCAGAGCCCAACACCGAACACCCACCCAAGCACCCAGCACCCACCCCCATCCTTCCCCCCATCCCATCCCCCAACCTCCGGCCCCAGAGGAAAAGGCGGCCTCGCATCTAGGAAGTAAAGACCGGCGAGACTACCAGGCACGCGAATCGGCCATACCCGAAACCAAAGAAAAACCCTAATCCCCCGCGCACAGCAAAAATCGAAACTACCACGGGGTGCTAGTTCTCGGGCGAAATCCGCGAAACCGCATCGGGGGTGGAAGAAGTCCGCACGAAACCGGCGGAGGAACATGCTGGAGAGGGAGAAGGGAGGGATTAGCGGGCGGGCGAACCTGGGGACGAGCCGCCGGCCGTCGCTCCCGCTCCGGGGTGGGTGCTGCTCACGCGGGACTTGGGGTTTTGGGGATGGATGGCTCCCCTCCTCTGCTCTCCTTGTGCTCGTGCTGCCAGTCGGGTCGAACCAACTGCTGCTGACTTGCTGCTGTCTGCGTTCAACCCCAGCCTTCTGGGTCCACCGGTCATGCTTCTGGTTAGGTGCTTTGTGACCAAAAACGGGACAGGGACAGTCGCAAACTCGCGTGGCTGACAGGGAAAATGCAGGAGCTAGAGCTACGCGCACCAGTCGTCTTCTGTCGGCTCCCTGAACGGAATTCGGATCAATTTAAGTACCGGCCTGCAAATCCGTTCACGAAAAGGGAATAATCCATAAACATGAATACGGGAGCACGCTCATCCAACATTACTCACATACATCTAAAAATAAAAAAGGACGCATCTAGCGGGCGCACGGCCGCCCGGGTGCTTAGCCAGCGGCCCGTCATTTTAGGTAATTTTTTGTCTCTCTTTGTAATTAGAATAGTCGTCTAGTAGTCATTTTTTCTGCTATGTATTAAATGCTAGCATATGTATCTTCTCCTGTGCATGCATATGCATGTGCATGTGTTTGTTTGCATTTATTTTATGATTTTAAAATTTTAAAAAGGCATAACTTTCAATTTGTGTGTCGAAATTCAAATCTGTTTTTACCGTTGAAGCCTTCACGACGTGCTCTTGAAAAGTAGATCCCACGTGGAAATGTTTCGACGAATTAATCTTCCTGCCAACTAAACATCAATATATGTGCAACTAGACTACATGCCGCGCCAACTGAGCATATGTGTATGCCAATAGTTCTTATACCAACTAAACAACAATGTGTGTGCAATTAGACTACATTACCGCGCCAACTGAGCATATGTGTGTCAATAATCCTGTCAACTAAACATCAATGTGTGTGCGACTAGACTACATTGCCACGTCAATTGCGCATATGTCTGTGCAACTAGTGTCCTGCCAACTAAACATCAGTATGTGTGCAACTAGACTAAATTACAAGCCAACTGAGTATATGTGTGTGCAACTAGTCCTTCTACCAACTGAGTATATGTGTGTGCAACTAGTCCTTCTACCAACTAAGTATCAATGTGTGTGCAACTACACTACATTAAAAGTAGGGACAAGGCTTGTAATCCACAACTATATAGTTGGTCGGGGTAGTAGACTAGTTGCACATCAAGTTATTATGGTTGGTAGGTTGCAACCTCATATGAAGTTAGATCATTTAGCTCCAAAGTTGGTTTAAAAAAAGTTGCACCATATAGTACTAAAGTTGCACAATGCAGTATTTTATTTGCACCATATAGCATCAAAGTTGGCATAAAAAAAATTCATCAAAACATACCCATACGGGATCTAGTTTCGAAGATCTCGTCGCGATGAATCCAACGGTGAAAACGGATCTGAATTCCGACGTGTGGTTTAAAAGATATGACTTTTTAAAAATTTAAGAGGCCAAAATAAATGTGCGTGAATCTGTTTCCCAGACCAGTCTGTACACATTTAATGCTAATAATAATATCCACTAGCTGACAAAAAAGACACACATGTGAGTCGGCCGCCCGTTCCTACGAAATAGTGCGCGTGCACTTTGAAAATTTTAGGAATAAAAAAACATTATTCGCATACATTTTAATTCAGTTTTAAACAAACTGGGCGAATTACATATAAACTGAATGCAGACTAAGGCATAGCCTAGTGGTGGGAAGGGGCTGATGCCTTCCCACCCACCCAGGTTCAAGGCTTGGTACTTGCAATTTGGGTTTTGTTGCACCAATTATGCTGTAGGGGGTTCCCCTACAGTCTTTCTATCAAAAAAACACATAAACCGAATGAGTTTTGGGCGGAGGAATAGCCTCCCTCTGCTTCTGTGAAGCACGGGTCAGGGGTGGTTTTTTGGCGAGGGGAGATGAACACCAGCTATGTAACCTGACGATGCGGTGGCGGTGGCCTTCGTGGGATCCAAGCGGCAGCAGTCTTCCATGATCTACTTTTCCTCGCTGTCAGCGGTGGCCGCGGACGTGCCGGCCTTTGCCGACATGGCGTCTTCCCCCGCCTGCCTGACGCGTTGCCGCCATTGCTCGCGATGGGTTTGCCAAAGACGGCGTTATCCAATCTGGACAGGCGAGGAAGGTGTGGCGATGGCAATGGTGACGGCGTCGGATCCGGAGGGTTTGCCAGCAAGCCAACCTTTACCGGGCTGGCTCGCCCGGCAACTCAGGCAACTGCAATGCTAGATAACTCATATTTTGCCGGAGGCCATGGCAGGGGTTGTGCAAGGAGGAGATGGAGAGAACGGAAGCGAGTTGTGGTTCTTGCCTGGCATCTGGACACGTTTATATGGCCGGCGGATGCGAGGAGCTAGCCGGAGAGGTGTTTAATGCTCCCTGACGCATGAACAGGTTCATGTGTGTGGCGCTCGTGGAGTCAAATAGGTCCTCAGTACATGCGCCAGTTTAATGGAGGTAGGCAGGCAGACATATGTCGTTTCAATGCGAAGAGAAGGCGTGCGCAGCAGGTGGCGCTCTCGGTCGGCGAGCCACTTCAATGTCGGCTCCAGTGAGCGGTCGCGTCCACTCTAGGTCGACATGAATGCGGGCTGCTGGCTTTGGGCAGGAATGCGCGCAGGTGCGGGAAAGAGGTTTTTGGTGGGCCATGAAGGAAATATGCCCTAGAGGCAATAATAAAGTTATTATTTATTTCCTTATTTCATGATAAATGTTTATTATTCATGCTAGAATTGTATTAACCGGAAACATAATACATGTGTGAATACATAGACAAACAGAGTGTCACTAGTATGCCTCTACTTGACTAGCTCGTTAATCAAAGATGGTTATGTTTCCTAACCATGGACAAAGAGTTGTTATTTGATTAACGGGATCACATCATTAAGTGAATGATCTGATTGACATGACCCATTCCATTAGCTTAGCACCCGATCGTTTAGTATGTTGCTATTGCTTTCTTCATGACTTATACATGTTCCTATAACTATGAGATTATGCAACTCCCGTTTACCGGAGGAACACTTTGGGTACTACCAAACGTCACAACGTAACTGGGTGATTATAAAGGAGTACTACAGGTGTCTCCAAAGGTACATGTTGGGTTGGCGTATTTTCGAGATTAGGTTTTGTCACTCCGATTGTCGGAGAGGTATCTCTGGGCCCTCTCGGTAATGCACATCACATAAGCCTTGCAAGCATTGCAACTAATGAGTTAGTTGCGAGATGATGTATTACAGAACGAGTAAAGAGACTTGCCGGTAACGAGATTGAACTAGGTATTGGATACCGACGATCGAATCTCGGGCAAGTAACATACCAATGACAAAGGGAACAACGTATGTTGTTATGCGGTCTGACCGATAAAGATCTTCGTAGAATATGTAGGAGCCAATATGGGCATCCAGGTCCCGCTATTGGTTATTGACCAGAGACGTGTCTCGGTCATGTCTACATTGTTCTCGAACCCGTAGGGTCCGCACGCTTAAGGTTACGATGACAGTTATATTATGAGTTTATGCATTTTGATGTACCGAAGGTTGTTCAGAGTCCTGGATGTGATCACGGACATGACGAGGAGTCTCGAAATGGTCGAGACATAAAAATGATATATTGGAAGCCTATATTTGGACATCGGAAGTGTTCCGGGTGAAATCGGGATTTTACCGGAGTACCGGGAGGTTACCGGAACCCCCCGGAGCCATATGGGCCTTATGGGCCTTAGTGGAAAGGAGAAAGGGCAGCCCAAGGTGGCGCGCGCCTCCCCCCTCCCCTAGTCCTATTAGGACTAGAGAGGTGGCCGGCCCCCCTCTCTCTCTTTCCCCCTCGGGGAATCCTAGTCCAACTAGGATTGGAGGGGGGTCCTACTCCCGGGAGGAGTAGGACTCCTCTGCGCCCTCCCTGGCCGGCGGCCCCTCCCCCTTGGCTCCTTTATATACTGAAGGCAGAGGCACCCCAGAAACACACAAGTTTGATCCACGTGATCTATTCCTTAGCCGTGTGCGGTGCCCCCAGCCACCATAGTTCTCGATAATACTGTAGCGAAGTTTAGGCGAAGCCCTGCTGCTGTAGTACATCAAGATCGTCACCACGCCGTCGTGCTGACGGAACTCTTCCCCGACACTTTGCTGGATCGGAGTCCGGGGATCGTCATCGAGCTGAACGTGTGCTCGAACTCGGAGGTGCCGTAGTTTCGGTGCTTGATCGGTTGGATCGTGAAGACGTACGACTACTTCCTCTACGTTGTGTCAACGCTTCCGCAGTCGGTCTGCGTGGGTACGTAGACAGCACTCTCCCCTCTCGTTGCTATGCATCACCATGATCTTGCGTGTGCGTAGGAATTTTTTTGAAATTACTACGAAACCCAACAGTGGTATCAGAGCCTAGGTTTTATGTGTTGATGTTATATGCACGAGTAGAACACAAGTGAGTTGTGGGCGATATAAGTCATACTGCTTACCAGCATGTCATACTTTGGTTCGGCGGTATTGTTGGATGAAGCGGCCGGACCGACATTACGCGTACGCTTACGCGAGACCGGTTCTCCCGACGTGCTTTGCACAAAGGTGGCTAGCGGGTGACAGTTTCTCCAACTTTAGTTGAACCGAGTGTGGCTACGCCCGGTCCTTGCGAAGGTTAAAACAGCACCAACTTGACAAACTATCGTTGTGGTTTTGATGCGTAGGTAAGATTGGTTCTTGCTTAAGCCCGTAGCAGCCACGTAAAACTTGCAACAACAAAGTAGAGGACGTCTAACTTGTTTTTGCAGGGCATGTTGTGATGTGATATGGTCAAGATGTGATGAGATATAAGTTGTTGTATGAGATGATCATGTTTTGTTGAAGTTATCGGCAACTGGCAAAATCCTTATGGTTGTCTCTCTATTGCATAAGATGCAAGCGCCAAATAATTGCTTTACTTTATCGCTATGCGATAGCAATAGTTGCAAGAGCAATTGTTGGCGAGACGACCATGTAAGACGACACATTGATATAGATCAAGATGATGGAGATCATGGTGTCATGCCGGTGACGATAGAGATCATGACAGTACTTTGGAGATGGAGATCAAAGGCGCAAGATGATGATGGCCATATCATGTCACATATTTTGATTGCATATGATGTTTATCTTTTATACATCTTATTTTTGCTTTGTTTGACGGTAGCATTTAAGATGATCTCTTACTAATTATCAAGAAGTGTTCTCTTTGAGTATACACCGTTGCCAATGTTCGTCGTGCCCAGACACCACGTGATGATCGGGTGTGATAAGCTCTACGTCCATCTACAACGGGTGCAAGCCAGTTTTGCACACGCAGAATACTCAGGTTAAACTTGACGAGCCTAGCATATGCAGATATGGCCTCGGAACACTGAGACCGAAAAGTCGAGCGTGAATCATATAGTAGATATGATCAACATAGAGATGTTCACCATTGAAAACTACTCCAGCTCACGTGATGATCGGTTATGGTTTAGTTGATATGGATCACGTAATCACTTAGAAGATTAGAGGGATGTCTATCTAAGTGGGAGTTCTTAAGTAATATGATTAATTGAACTTAAATTTATCATGAACTTAGTCCTGGTAGTATTAGCATTATCTATGTTGTAGATCAATAGCTCGCGTTTGTTGCTTCTATGTTTTATTTTGATATGTTCCTAGAGAAAATTTTTGAAAGATGTTAGTAGCAATGATGCGGATTGGATCCGTGATCTGAGGTTTATCCTCATTGCTGCACAGAAGAATTATGTCCTTGATGCACCGCTAGGTGACAGACCTATTGCAGGAGCAGATGCAGACGTTATGAACGTTTGGCTAGCTCAATATGATGACTACTTGATAGTTTAGTGCACCATGCTTAACGGCTTAGAATCGGGACTTCAAAGACGTTTTGAACGTCATGGACCATATGAGATGTTCCAGGAATTGAAGTTAATATTTCAAGCAAATACCCGAGTTGAGAGATATGAAGTCTCCAACAAGTTCTATAGCTAAAAGATGGAGGAGAATCGCTCAACTAGTGAGCATGTGCTCAGATTGTCTGGGTACTACAATCGCTTGAATCAAGTGGGAGTTAATCTTCCAGATAAAATAGTGATTGACAGAATTCTCTAGTCACCATCACCAAGTTAGTAGAACTTCGTGATGAACTATAATATGCAAGGGAGACTAAAGTGATTCCCAAGCTCTTCGTGATGTTGAAATCGACGAAGGTAGAAATCAAGAAAGAGCATCAAGTGTTGATGGTAGACAAGACCACTAGTTTCAATAAAAGGGCAAAGGGAAGAAGGAACTTCAAGAAGAACGGCAAGCAAGTTGCTGCTCAAGTGAAGAACCAAGTCTGGACCTAAGCCTGAGAACTAAGTGCTTCTACTGCAAAGGGACTGGTCACTGAAGCGGAAACCCCAAGTATTAGGCGGATAAGAAGGATGGCAAAGTGAACAAAGGTATATTTGATATACATGTTATTGATGTGTACTTTACTAGTGTTTATAGCAACCCCTCGGTATTTGATACTGGTTCAGTTGCTAAGAGTAGTAACTCAAAATGGGAGTTGCAAAATAAATAGAGACTAGTTAAGGGTGAAGTGACGATGTGTGTTGGAAGTGGTTCCAAGATTGATATGATCATCATCACACACTCCCTATACCTTCGGGATTAGTGTTGAACCTAAATAAGTGTTATTTGGTGTTTGCGTTGAGCATAAATATGATTGGATCATGTTTATTGCAATATGATTATTCATGTAAGTTAGAGAATAATTGTTGTTCTTTTTACATGAATAAAACCTTCGATGGTCATACACCCAATGAAAATGGTTTGTTGGATCTCGAGCATGGTGATACACATTTTCATAATATTGAAACAAAAAGATGAAATTAATAATGATAGTGCACTTATTTGTGCACTGCCGTTTAGGTCATATTGGTGTAAAGCGCATGAAGAAACTCCATGCTGATGGGATTTTGGAATCACTTGATTATGAATCACTTGATGCTTGCGAACCACGCCTCATGGGCAAGATGACTAAGACTCCGTTCTCCGGAGCGAGCAACTGACTTATTGGAAATAATACATACTGATGTATGCGGTCCGATGAGTGTTAAGGCTCACGGCAAGTATCGTTATTTTCTGAACTTCACAGAGATTTGAACAGATATGGGTATATCTACTTGATGAAACATAAGTCTGAAACATTTGAAAAGTTCAAAGAATTTCAGAGTAAAGTGGAAAATCATCGTGACAAGAAAATAAAGTTTCTACGATCTTATCGCGAGACAAATATTTGAAGTTACGAGTTTGGTCTTCATTAAAACAATGTGGAATAGTTTCACAAACTCATGCCACATGGAACACCACAGCATAATGGTGTGTCCGAACATCATAACCGTACTTTATTGGATATAGTGCAATCTATGATGTCTCTTACCGATCTACCACTATCGTTTTGGGGTTATGCATTAGAGACAGTCTGCATTCACGTTAAATAGGGCACCATCTAAATCCGTTGAGACGACACCGTGTGAACTATGGTTTGGCAAGAAACCTAAGCTGTCGTTTCCTAAAGTTTGGGGTTGCGATGCTTATATGAAAAAGTTTCATCCTGATAAGCTCAAACTCAAATCGGAGAAGTGTGTCTTCATAGGATATCCAAAGGAAACTATTGGATACGCCTTCTATCACAGATCCGAAGGCAAGACTTTTGTTGCTAAATTCGGAAACTTTCTGGAGAAGGAGTTTCTCTCGAAAGAAGTGAGTGGGAGGAAAGTAGAACTTGACGAGGTAACTGTACCTGCTCCCTTATTGGAAAGTAGTAAATCACAGAAAACTGTTTCTGTGACACCTACACCAGTTAGTGAGGAAGCTAATGATGATGATCATGAAACTTCAGAACAAGATACTACTGAACCTCGTAGATCAACCAGAGTAAGATCCGCGCCAGAGTGCTACGGTAATCCTGTTCTGGAAGTCATGCTACTAGATCATGATGAACCTACAAACTACGAAGAAGCGATGGTGAGCCCAGATTCCGCAAAGTGGCTTGAAGCCATGAAATCTGAGATATGATCCATGTATGAGAACAAAGTATGGACTTTGGTTGACTTGCCCGATGATCGGCAAGCCATAGAAAATAAATGGATCTTCAAGAGGAAGACGGACGCTGATAGTAGTGTTACTATCTACAAAGCTAGAATTGTCGCAAAAGGTTTTCGACAAGTTCAAGGTGTTGACTACGATGAGATTTTCTCACTCGTATCTATGCTTAAGTCTGTCCGAATCACGTTAGCAATTGCCGCATTTTATGAAATCTGGCAAATGGATAAACAAAACTGCATTCCTTAATGGATTTACTAAAGAAGAGTTGTATACGATGCAACTAGAAGGTTTTGTCGATCCTAAAGGTGTTAACTAAATATGCAAGCTCCAGCGATCCATCTATGGACTGGTGCAAGAATCTCGGAGTTGGAATATATGCTTTGATAAGTTGATCAAAGCATATAGTTTTATACAGACTTGCGGTGAAGCCTGTATTTACAAGAAAGTGAGTGGGAGCACTACAGCATTTCTGATAAGTATATGTGAATGACATATTGTTGATCGGAAATAATGTAGAATTATTCTGTAAAGCATAAAGGAGTGTTTGAAAGGAGTTTTTCAAAGAAAGACTTCGGTAAAGCTGCTTACATATTGAGCTTCAAGATCTATAGAGATAGATCAAGACACTTGATAAGTTTTTTCAATGAGTACATACCTTGACAAGATTTTGAAGTAGTTCAAAATGGAACAGTCAAAGAAAAGGTTTCTTGCCTGTGTTACAAGGTGTGAAGTTGAGTAAGACTCAAAGCCCGACCACGGTAGAAGATAGAAAGAGAATGAAAGGCATTCCCTATGCCTCAGTCATAGGTTCTATAAAGTATGCCATGCTGTATACCAGATCTATTGTATACCCTACCACTGAGTTTGGTAAGGGAGTACGATAGTGATCTAGGAGTAGATCACTGGACAGCGGTCAAAATTATCCTTAGTGGAATAAGGATATGTTTCTTGATTATGAAAGTGAAAAAAAAGGTTCGTCGTAAAGGGTTACGCCGATGCAAGTTTTGATACTAATCTAGATGACTCTAAGTCTCGGTCTAGATACATATTGAAAGTGGGAGCAATTAGCTAGAGTAGCTCCATGCAGAGCATTGTTGACATAGAAATTTGCAAAATACATGCGGATCTGAATGTGGCAGACCCGTTGACTAAGATTCTCTCACAAGCAAAACATGATCACACCTTAGTACTCCTTGGGTGTTAATCACATAGCGATGTGAACTAGATTACTAAATCTAGTAAACCCTTTGGGTGTTGGTCACATGGCGATGTGAACTATGGGTGTTAATCACATGATGATGTGAACTATCGATGTTAATCACATGGTGATGTGGTCTAGATTATTGACTCTAGTGCAAGTGGGGGACTGAAGGAAATATGCCCTAGAGGCAATAATAAAGTTATTATTTATTTCCTTATTTCATGATAAATGCTTATTATTCATGCTAGAATTGTATTAACCGGAAACATAATACATGTGTGAATACATAGACAAACAGAGTGTCACTAGTATGCCTCTACTTGACTAGCTCGTTAATCAAAGATGGTTATGTTTCCTAACCATAGGACAAAGAGTTGTCATTTGATTAACGGGATCACATCATTAGGTGAATGATCTGATTGACATGACCCATTCCATTAGCTTAGCACCCGATCGTTTAGTATGTTGCTATTGCTTTCTTCATGACTTATACATGTTCCTATAACTATGAGATTATGCAACTCCCGTTTACCGGAGGAACACTTTGGGTACTACCAAACGTCACAACGTAACTGGGTGATTATAAAGGAGTACTACAGGTGTCTCCAAAGGTACATGTTGGGTTGGCGTATTTTGAGATTAGGTTTTGTCACTCCGATTGTCGGAGAGGTATCTCTGGGCCCTCTCGGTAATGCACATCACATAAGCCTTGCAAGCATTGCAACTAATGAGTTAGTTGCGAGATGATGTATTACAGAACGAGTAAAGAGACTTGCCGGTAACGAGATTGAACTAGGTATTGGATACCGACGATCGAATCTCGGGCAAGTAACATACCAATGACAAAGGGAACAACGTATGTTGTTATGCGGTCTGACCGATAAAGATCTTCGTAGAATATGTAGGAGCCAATATGGGCATCCAGGTCCCGCTATTGGTTATTGACCAGAGACGTGTCTCGGTCATGTCTACATTGTTCTCGAACCCGTAGGGTCCGCACGCTTAAGGTTACGATGACAGTTATATTATGAGTTTATGCATTTTGATGTACCGAAGGTTGTTCGGAGTCCCGGATGTGATCATGGACATGACGAGGAGTCTCGAAATGGTCGAGACATAAAAATTGATATATTGAAAGCCTATATTTGGACATCGAAGTGTTCCGGGTGAAATCGGGATTTTACCGGAGTACCGGGAGGTTACCGGAACCCCCCGGGAGCCATATGGGCCTTTATGGGCTTTAGTGGAAAGGGGAAAGGGGCAGCCCAAGGTGGCCGTGCGCCTCCCCCCTCCCCTAGTCCTATTAGGACTAGGAGAGGTGGCCGGCCCCCCTCTCTCTCTTTCCCCCTCGGGGAATCCTAGTCCAACTAGGATTGGGGGGGTCCTACTCCCGGGAGGAGTAGGACTCCTCCTGCGCCCTCCTCCTGGCCGGCGGCCCCCTCCCCCTTGGCTCCTTTATATACTGAGGCAGAGGCACCTAGAAACACACAAGTTGATCCACGTGATCTATTCCTTAGCCGTGTGCGGTACCCCCAGCCACCATATTCCTCGATAATACTGTAGCGGAGTTTAGGCGAAGCCCTGCTGCTGTAGTACATCAAGATCGTCATCACACCGTCGTGCTGACGGAACTCTTCCCCGACACTTTGCTAGATCAGAGTCCGGGGATCGTCATCGAGCTGAACGTGTGCTCAAACTCGGAGGTGCCGTAGTTTCGGTGCTTGATCGGTTGGATCGTGAAGACGTACGACTACTTCCTCTACGTTGTGTCAACGCTTCCGCAGTCGGTCTGCGTGGGTACGTAGACGGCACTCTCCCCTCTCGTTGCTATGCATCACCATGATCTTGCGTGTGCGTAGGAATTTTTTTGAAATTACTATGAAACCCAACAGGCCAGGTCACTCAGACGCAGGTGTGGCAGTGGTTCATACACACGCAAAGCCCTCCCCCCTCGAAAATAAATTTATGTATGATTTACGAGGAAAAGTGTCGTCTGGGCCGCCGAACGGACAGACGCGAAACCGCGTTGGATGGTAAAACATGTCTAGACCAAGCGGTCTGAATGGTTGCAGATGGTTTGAGGGTCAGCGTTGAAGATACCCTAAGAGCTATATCATCAAAAAGTGATTGGAGTAAAATTTACATCATCAAAACATCCAACTCCAACGGATAATGTAAAATAGAGCAACACAAATTTATTCTTCACAATTACATATCCGTTGAACAAAACTTAACATATAATGTTCCTGGAGGCCCGGTGGATCCCAATTCTAGCCAGTGGAAGGGTTCCGTTTTTAGGTAAAAATATAGTTTTGATAGAATTTATGTCCTACTTAGAAAGGCGAGGCGGCGACGACTTACTGGGGATGGGATAATATTCTTCCTGTCTAGCCTTTGTCTCGGTAGTGCTTCTAATGTCGTTGAAGGGCATGTGAAGGTTTGTCTCTGACGATCTCGCAAGATTTGGTCGGCTTTTGTCTTTTTTCTCCGTGGGAAACCATCTGATCTATTCATTTTCAATTATGATAATAAGCCGAACACCGAAAAAAAATAAAAATTACATCGAGATTCATAGACCACATATGCGACCACACAAGCACTGAGGCGAGCCAAAGGCGCACCGCCATCATCATCCGTACCTCACCGGAGCCGAACAAAACTTGTTGTAATAAACAATTAGGAAGTCATTCTACTAAGACCCCATAGAACTAGCACACTAGAATAGCACACGAACGTAGAGGAACGACGACCAGATCCACCAAAGGCAGATCCTTCGGAGACACACCTCCACTTGCCCACCAATGATGCTAGATGCGCTACCGGGACGGGGGCTAGATGGAGGAACCTTATTTCATCTTCAGGGAGCCGTTGCCGCCTCGCTTTGCTAAGAAAGACATAAACCCTAACAGAACTCAAAGAAACATATAAAGTCGGAGTTATCCCACCGGCAAAGACCGGGATCCATCGCGTCTCCATGGTCCTAAGGATAGAGGAGACGAGGCGGACCGGCGGCAATGCCTATGGGAGGCAGAAGAAACCTAATCTTTTCTAGGAGGAGGCAAGAGGCTTGATGGATCCGTTTGGATCTGTTTTTCGTTCGTCAATGTTCGTGTGTCTACAGTTGGATCTTTTCAATCTACGCTCCTCTACATAGACGACAGTTGCTGTTGTGATGCATTGGTCCTTGGGGGCTTAGCACGGTAACTTAAGAATTGTTTACTATAACATTTGTTGCCCAACTCTGATGATGGGCGCAATGACGACATCACATTTTGGGTCCGCTTCAGTGTTTGTAATCATCGTTAGTCTACGGACTAGGATATAATTTTTATATCTAGTTTTATTTCGCATTAATTTTAGTGATGATGGATAGATCGACGAAGTTTTTTTAAACAAAAAGGATACTCCCTCCATCCATATATATACGGCTTAATGCATTTTCCGAGATTGCTTTTGGCTATTGACAAAATTAATATATATGTGATGCATAACGTGAAAATTATATCATTAGAAACTTCTTTCACGTACAAATTTAATGATGTGCTTTGTGCATGATGCATGTCATATATTAATTCTAATATATGGTCAAAGTTAACCTCAAAAAATGCATTAGGCCTATATAGATGGATAGAGGGAGTAACACGTTGTAAAATGTTGATGTCATCGCACAGGTCACTGTTTAAGGCAGGTTTTTTTTCGAACACAATCTAGACGCAAGCACTCATATACACACACGTATACACTCATCACTATAAACGCACACCCTATCTCTATGAGCACCTTCGAAAGACTGAACCGACATATCATCTTGAAATTTACGAAGTCACTGTAGGCACCGCGTCGTCGACGGAAACGTCTCCTTCCACTGAATATGCATCGTCAGAAATCCTGAAACAAATCCAGATAAATACGAACATCGGGACTTGAACCCTGATTTTTTTTAAGAAAAAAAGAATGATCCCCGGCCTCTGCATCAGGACTTGAACCCTGATGTGCTAGAGATACCACATTCGGTGTAACCATCCAAGCACAAACTGACTCGCCTGTTTAAGACAGGTTGAGGGTGCAAAGGGAAATGATTGTCTACGTTAATCTGAATTGTTTATGTTAATTCGTGTGGAAATGGCCGGGCTGGAGTACTTTTTTTGGCATCGATTCCAATTGTTCAGCGTGCGGCCAATTTGAGCATATACGATTACGCGGACTGCCCGACCATGGCTCCTGTTTCCACCTCGATTCCAAAGTGGATAGAATTGTTAATTCAATCCACGAAATGGTCGCCGATGCCCACCAGTGATACGATTTTGCTCCGGGAGCCATGCCCGAGGCGTGCTGCAACACTGCAATCGTGCACACACTTCGCTTCCGCTCGTCGGAAACTCGACCGCGCGCGACCGCGGCCATGGATCCGGACACCGAGGTCGACTTCGACTTCTCGCCGTTCCTCATCCGCTACAAGAGCGGCCGCGTCCACCGTCTCATGGGCGCGTCCAGAGTCGACGCCGGCACGGACGCCGCCACGGGCGTCACCTGCAAGGACGTCGTCATCGACGCCGACGCCGGCCTGGCCGCGCGGCTCTACCTGCCCAAGGACGTCCCGCGGTCCGAGAAGCTCCCCGTCCTCGTCTACTTCCACGGGGGCGCCTTCGCCGTCCACTCGGCCTTCTCCGGCACGCACCACCGCTTCCTCAACGCCCTCGTGGCCGCGGCCGGCGTCGTGGCCGTGTCAGTCGACTACCGCCTCGCGCCCGAGCACCCGCTCCCGGCCGCCTACGACGACGCGTGGGCGGCGCTCCGCTGGGCCCTGGCGAGCTGCGCGCCGGCCGCCGGGCGGGAGCCGTGGCTGGCCGAGCACGGCGACGCTGCGCGCGTCTTCGTCGCGGGCGACAGCGCCGGCGCCAACATCGCGCACCACATGGCGACAAGGGCCGGCGGCGGAGAGAACGGGATGCCGGCGGGCGCGCGGATCGAAGGGCTGGTGCTCCTGCACCCGTACTTCCGCGGCAAGGATCTGGTGCCGTCGGAGGGCGCGGACCCCAGGTTCCTGCAGAGGGTGGAGAGGTCGTGGGGCTTCGTGTGCGCGGGGAGGTACGGGGCCGACCACCCGTTCATCAACCCGCTGGCGATGCCGGCGGAGGAGTGGGCGGCGCTCGGCTGCCGGCGAGCACTTGTCACCGTGGCGGAGCTGGACACGATGCGGGACAGGGGCCGGAGGTACGTGGAGGCGCTGAGGGGGAGCGCGTGGACAGGGGAGGAGGCGGTGCTGTACCAGACCGGCGGCGAGGGGCACGTCTACTTCCTGGAGAAGTCCGGCTGGGGCGACAAGGCGGAGAGGGAGATGGACGCCGTCGTCTCGTTCATCAAGCGGAGCTAGGAAACGAAACGATCGATGTTGGGTTCATCTGTGATCTGTCACCGCCGATGGTGGAATTAACGCATGATTTGTTGGACCTTTTGCTCAGATTGTTCCCGGGTTTTCCAAATCATTGTTCCTTTCTGCTCTTGTGCTTGAGCTAGGAGCCACTGCTTCTGTTGTTGGCTTCAATGATTACTTTCCTTTTTATTTCAGGCTCAGCAATTTCTTTTTAACACATATACACTCGTATCTATAAATACACACGCACGCATACCTTATCTATAAAAGCATATCCGACAGACCAGGTCGGTATATCATTTTAAGATTGATGAAGTCGTCACAGGCGTTTTTGTACGTCGACGAAAACATCTCCTCACACTCAACACACATCAACACACATTACTTGAAGGTCTGAAATACATCTAAAAAAATACGACCCCCAATGTCAAGGTTAGAACTTGAATCCTAATGGATTGGTTCCACGACTCCGGTTCTACCATAAAAAATCTGACCATCTAAACTATGCTCAATTTGCTTCCGAGCTTAGTTGTTGATGGGTGGAGATGGCTAAGGGCAAATCTTTGTAAACTTGGCTGCTGCATATTTCTTTAATCTTTCTTTCTTGATGATAACGACATGGCCCCATGCGATTTTATGTTAGAATTGTGTCGAATGCACTGTATAAAATACTTCCTCCATTTCATAATATAGTGGGTTCACACTTTTTGAGATTCAACATTGATCATAAATTAGACCAATAATATATAAATTATTTTATTGAAAATTTATACCTTTGAAAACTTCTTTCGAATACGAATTCAAGGTATCTGTCGCGCTCCCGCCGCAGTCACCCATGTTGATTAAAATTATGATTAAAGTTAAATCTCGAAAAGCATGAACGTGCTACATTATGAAATGGAGGGAGTATGTTATAATTGGAGTTGCATTCGTAGAGCGTGTAGACAGGATACAAAGTCGTGCTCGGATAAATAGTGATTGACACATGATTAAAATATGTCAATGTCGTCTGGAAGAACAAACATATGTTAACATAATGACACATGCGCACAAGGAATCCGATGATATGTGTCAACACCATGGCAATTCCTTTGACACCACTATTTCCGAGTGTCATTTTGCTCTCTACCCAGGTGAAAATCCATCCAGGTAGACGATAAACTTCAAAAAATAGTATAATGAATTATGATAGTTTTAGACAAACATTCTTGCAGTAATGAATTATGATAGTTTTAGGGGGGACACTAGGCGTCGGCCGGCGGATCTTTTAAAAAGATCCGCCGCCTTCGCATCCATTTGGTCAGGGCAATCCAGTGGCGCGGTTCCTTCCTCAGCGTTGCAACAGACCTCTTGTTGCAGAAACATTTGAAATAGAGGTGTTGTTGCAGAGTTTTTTTTGTCTGAACTCTTTTGAAATATAAGTGCCGTTGCGGAAGAAATTTACAACACAGATGATGTTGTAGAACTTTCTTTTTCTTAAATTTTTGCCAACATGGGTATTGTTGTGGAAAGACTTCTGCAACACAAATGATGTTGCAGAATTTTTTTCGTCTTAACCTTTTTGCAACATGAGTGTTGTTTCGGAAGGACTTCTGCAACATGGGTGTTGTTGCGGAAGGACTTTTGCGTGTAATGGTGAAGGTCCTGGCCGGTTGTGTGTCGGCTGCTCAAGCTCGTATCTGACGGTTGCGCATGCGACGGAAGCTCGTATCTGACGGTTGCGCATGCGAGACGTGGATCTGACGAATTGAGTGGCCGAGCATTATCCTCTACCATTGCAACAAATGTCGTGTTGCGGTAATTTTCTGCAACATGGGTCATGTTGCGATTTTTTTTGCAAAATATAGGTAAAGTTGTAGATTTTTTTTGTAACAGAGGCATTGTTAAAAAAATTGCAACGGAGTTCATGTTGCAATTTTTGTTTTTGCAATGGAGGTCATGTTACAGTCTTTTGTACAACAGAGGCCTTGCTGCAGTTAATTATTTTCGTAACAGAGGTCTCGATGCTTTTTTTTGCAACAGAGATCTTGTTGTAGAAAGAAGAGATTGTGAGAAGTCAGGTCCATCCCGTGAGAAGCATGACATCCCAGCAAGATCGCAAATGTGAAAGGCTCTAAGTCAGAGTTACACCGCACGGTATATGAAAAAAAATTCAAACAATGGACCCATAGGGGCCCACGCACCTGCACGCTCCGTGTGAACACTTCTAGCGTGGCGTGAAATCACGATGAAGCGATCGAATGGTGCAGCGCCCGGCGGATGCGCAAGCTATAATCAGCCGGCTGATTAATAACGTTTCCCTAGTTTTAGACAATGGAATTAACGCATGATTTGTTGGACCTTTTGCTCAGATTGTTCCCGGGTTTTCCAAATTATTGTTCCTTTCTGCTCTTGTGCTTGAGCTAGGAGCAAGTGCTTCTGTTGTTGGCTTCAATGACTACTTTTTTTCTTTTTATTCCATGCTCAGCTATATTTTTTAACACATATACACCTTATCTCTATGAATATATCCTAGAGACTAAGTCGGTATATCATTTTGAGATTGACGAAGTCGTCACAAACGTCTTTGTAAGTCGACGACAACGTCTCTTCCCACTGAACGCGCATTGCCAGAGATAAATCCAAGAAAATACGATCACTAATGTTAAGGCTAGGACTTGACCCTAATGAGTTGGTTTCACCACAAAGAAAATCTGACCATCTGAACTACGCTTGATTTGCTTCCGAGCTCAGCTGTTGACTGGTGGAGATTGCTAAGTGCAAGTCTTTCTAAACTTGGATGCTACATATTTTATAATCTTTCTTCTCGATGATAACGACATGGCCCCGTGCATACTTTATGTTAGAATTGTGTCGTATTTTGATGTTAGAATTGTGTCGAATGCACTATACAAGCTATGTTATAATTGGACTTGTATTCGTAGAACGTGTAGATAGGGTAAGGAGTCGTGTTCAGATAAATATAGATTGACACATGATTAAAATATGTCAACGTCATCCAAAAGAAAAAAAAACATATGTTAACATAATAACACATGCATGCAGAGAAGCCGATGACACGTGCCATCACCTAAATAGCCAGTTTGTGGTATTGTAGCGGTGTCAATAGAGAGGAGCGCCCAAAAAAGGTTAGGTATGACAGCAATCCCTTTGACACCACTATTTCCAAGTGTCATTCTGCTCTCAACCCAGGTGAAAATCCACCCAGATAGACGGTAAATAAAAAAAATAGTATAATGAATTATGATACTTTTAGACAAACATTCTTGCGTGTTCTCTCTATGTATAAATTTTCGTGAAAAGATTGCATTTGTGATGCTTTGGGTAAAGAATAAGCACCCCAAAATTATTGAAAGATGAGCTTTTTCGGAGTATTGGTTATATTTTTTCCCTGACCACATCGAATACTTTTTCTTCATAAAATCCTGCACGGAAGTGAAACATTCAAACACGTGTCCTGTAAAAAAAGAGTTTAGTATTTTCTTTTGGGTTTTAACTATTATTTTGGATTTTACTGTTAAGACGAGAGCATGTGCTCCGGGAGCAAAAACTCCATGCCGGACATAGAGTTTCCGAGTTTTTACTCCAAGCTCAAATGCACCCTCGTGAATGTGAAAAATATGGAACTCTACAATATTTGTTGTTGTATTGATGTGGTCCCATGTGTATATTTAGAGTACAAACTAGAAAATGCTTAAGGTACAAGGCAAGATATTATGTGTTTAAATTAATTCTATCTCTATCTCCTTATTTCTTTCTTCATCATGTTTATACTTCTAACATTTTCCCCAGTCGTAGCGGGAGTGAAGTGGACGATTGCGACTGAATTTGAAGTCTTGTGCTTTTGTTGTCTTCTTCCCTATGCAATCATCACTGCGCCTCTAATGGCTGGTAGGTCAGCACCCAGGGCGGTGACCGCGGCCCCTTCTGACAGTTGTAGGTGTGGCCATGCATATCTATGTCGAGGTAGCCAATCATGTAGTAGCAGTGGTCGGTGATGTAGTCGTCGTGGATGATGACGCCACACAAAACCAGATGCGTAAGAAAAATGTGTTATGTTGTAGATGACGGAGTTGCAGTCGTGGACGATGCACTTTTGCAAATGTCAGAGGTTGCCGTCGGCGATGAGTCCACTGATTTTGCCAGGACTGGAGGAAACCCATCAAGCACACATTTGTTTTGTTAGGACCATGTGTCCGTGTAGGGTCGTAATTGTAGTGACGACATGTCAATGCAGTCGTCTCATCATAGATGACGCGGTCACCGCCCAAGGTGCTAACCTATTAGCCATTAGAAATGCAGTGAGGATGGCATACCGGAGAGAAGAGGACAAGCGCAAGCCTTCAAATACAGCTACAATCGGCCGCTTCACTCCCGCTAGGAGAAACGTTAGAAGTATATTATGATGAGCTAGAGATATAAGAGCAACTTCAATGGGGCGACCCAAACGGACGGCGATTTCATCCGTTTTTTGTCCATTTGGGTCGGCCGGCCGCCCGGCGTTCGCCCTGTTTTAGATATGAGTCAGTAGTGCGCCCAACGCGCCGACCCATATGTGCCGGCGTAACCGGCTGGCCGCATTATTTCAACAAATTGCTCATTTTTGCATTGATGAATCTACATTTAAACATATAGTCAAATAGCGTATAGTCAAACATATAGTCAAATAACATAGTTTGAACCGAATGAAATAGCACAGCTTTATAAGCCGAATAAAAATAAAAATGTCTCACATAGTTTTGCAAGCCGAATAAAAGAAGATACATCTATTGGTTGCCAACATGAGCCCACATATGCTTAACCTGTTGGGAACGTAGCAGAAATTCAAAATTTTCTACGCATCACCAAGATCAATCTATGGAGTAATCTAGCAACGAGGGAGGAGAGTGCATCTACATACCCTTGTAGATCGCTAAGCGAAAGCGTTCAAGTAAACGGGGTTGATGGAGTCGTACTCGTCGTGATCCAAATCACCGATGATCCTAGTGCCAAACGGACGGCACCTCCGTGTTCAACACACGTACAGCCCGTGACGTCTCCTACGCCTTGATCCAGTAAGGGGAGAAGGAGAGGTTGGGGAAGACTCCATTCAGCAGCAGCACGACAGCGTGGTGGTGGTGGAGGAGAGCGGGACTCCAGCAGGGCTTCGCCAAGCACTACGAGAGACGAGGAGGAAGAGGGGTAGGGCTGCGCCAACAGGGAGATTGAATCGTGTGTTGGGCTGCCCCTTTGCTCAAGTATATATAGGGGGAGGGGAGGGGCTGCGCCCCCACCTAGGGTTCCCTTCTAGGGGTGGCGGCAGCCCCCAGATCCCATCTGGGAGGCGGCCAACGGGGAGAGAGAGGGGGGCGCGCCTAGGATGGGCCTTAGGGCCCATCTGCGCCTAGGGTTTGCCCCCTCTCCCCTTGAGGACGCCTTGGGCCTTGGTGGGAGGCGCCCCAGCCCACCTAGCGGCTGGTCCTTCCCATTTTGGCCCATGTAAGACTCCGGGGCTGGTGGCCCCACCTGGTGGACCCCCGGACCCCTCCGGTGGTCCCGGTACACTACCGGTAATGCCCGGAACACTTCCGGTGGCCAAAACCATACTTCCTATATATCAATCTTTACCTCCGGACCATTTCAGAACTCCTCGTGACGTCCGGGATCTCATCCGGGACTCCTAACAACATTCGGTAACCGCATATATACTTTCCCTATGACCCTAGCGTCACCGAACCTTAAGTGTGTAGCCCTACGGGTTCGTGAGATCATGCAGACATGGCCGAGACAACTCTCCGGTCAATAACCAACAGCGGGATCTGGATACCCATGTTGGCTCCCACATGTTCCACGATGATCTCATCGGATGAACCACGATGTCAAGGACTTAATCAATCCCGTATTCAATTCCCTTTGTTTAGCGGTATTATACTTGCCCGAGATTCGATCGTCGGTATCCCGATACCTTGTTCAATCTCGTTACCGGCAAGTCTCTTTACTCATTCTGTAACACATCATCCCGTGATCAACTCCTTGATCACATTGTGCACATTATGATGATGTCCTACCGAGTGGGCCCAGAGGTACCTCTCCGTTTACACGGAGTGACAAATCCCAGTCTCGATTCGTGCCAACCCAACAGACACTTTCGGAGATACCTGTAGTGAACCTTTATAGCCACCCAGTTACGTTGTGATGTTTGGCACACCCAAAGCACTCCTACGGTATCCGGGAGTTGCACAATCTCATGGTCTAAGGAAATGATACTTGACATTAGAAAAGCTTTAGCATACGAACTACACGATCTTTGTGCTAGGCTTAGGATTGGGTCTTGTCCATCACATCATTCTTCTAATGATGTGATCCCGTTATCAACGACATCCAATGTCCATGGTCAGGAAACCGTAACCATCTATTGATTAACGAGCTAGTCAACTAGAGGCTTACTAGGGACACGGTGTTGTCTATGTATCCACACATGTATCTGAGTTTCCTATCAATACAATTCTAGCATGGATAATAAACGATTATCATGAATAAGGAAATATAATAATAACCAAATTATTATTGCCTCTAGGGCATATTTCCAACAATCTCCCACTTGCACTAGAGTCAATAATCTAGTTCACATCGCCATGTGATTAACACTCACAGGTCACATCGCCATGTGACCAACATCCAAGAGTCTAATAGACTCAATGATCTAGTTCACATCACTATGTGATAAACACTCAAAGAGTTCTGGGTTTGATCATGTTATGCTTGTGAGAGAGGTTGTAGCCAACGGGTCTTGCCATATTCAGATCCCTATGTATTTCGCAAAACTTTATATCATATATGCTGCTACCACGTTCCACTTGGAGCTATTCCAAATTACTGCTCCATTATACGTATCTGGTATCTCTACTCAGAGCTATCCGGATAGGTGTTAATCTTGCATCGATGTAACTCTTTACGTCGAACTCTTTATCACCTCCATAACCGAGAAACATTTCCTTATTCCTCTAAGGATAATTTTGACCGCTATCTAGTGATCTACTCCTAGATCACCTTTGTACCCTCTTGCCAGACATGTGGCAAGGCACACATCAGGTGCGGTACTCAGCATGGCATACCGTATAGAGCCTATGACAAGAGCATAGGGGACGACCTTCGTCCTTCCTCTTTCTTCTGCCGTGGTCAATCTTTGAGTCTTACTCAACTTCACACCTTACAACTCAGGTGAGAACCCCTTCTTTGACTGATATATTTTGAACTCTTTCAAAAACATGTCAAGGTGTGCGTTCTTTGAAAGTATCATTAGGCGTCTTGATCTATTTCTATAGATCTTGATGCCCAATATGTAAGCAACTTTATCCAGGTCTTCCTTTGAAAATCACTCTTCAAACAACCGTTTATGCTTTCCATAAATTCTACATTATTTCAGATCAACAATATGTCATCCACATATACTTATCAGAAATATTGTAGTGCTCCCACTCACTTTCTTGTAAATACAAGTTTCTAGCAAACATTGTATAAACCTAAAAGCTTTGATCACTCTATCAAAGCATATATTCCGATTCTGAGATGCTTGCTCTAGTCCATAGAAGGATCACTGGAGCCAGCATACCTTTTAGCATCCTTAGGATCGACAAAACCTTTTATTGTATCACATACAACTTTTCTTACGAAAACTGGTAAGAAAACTTGTTTTGACATCCATCCGTAAGATTTCATAATCGAAAAATACAGCTAATGCTAACATGATTCCGACGGACTTAAGCATCGCTACGGGTGAGAAATTCTCATCGTAGTCAACTCCTTGAACTTGTGAAAAGACTCTTTCCCACAAGTCGAGCTTCATAGATGGCAACATTACCGCCCACGTCCGTCTTCTTCTTAAAGATCCATTTATCTCAATGGCTTGCCGATCATCGGGCAAGTCCACCAAAGTCCATACTTTGTTCTAATACATGGATCCTATCTCGGATTTCATGGCTTCTAACCATTTGTCGGAATACGGGCCCACCATCGCTTCTCCATAGCTCGTAGGTTCATTGTTGTCTAACAACATGATATCTAAGACAGGATTACCGTACCACTTAGGAGTAGTACATATCCTTGTCGACCTACGAGGTTCGATAGCAACTTGATCCAAAGCTTCATGATCACTATCATTAACTTCCTATTCAACAGACGTAGGCTCCATAGAAAACATCTTTCTATGTTGCATCACTCTCTAGTTGAAGTAAAGGTTCGACAACCTCATCAAGTTCTATCTTCCTCCCACTCATTTCTTTCGAGAGAAACTCCTTCTCGAGAAAGGACCCGTTCTTAGCAACAAACAATTTGCCCTCGGATCTAAGATAGAAGGTATACCCAACTGTCACCTTTGGGTATCCTATGAAGATGTGTTTGTCCGCTTTGGGTTCGAGCTTCTTCGGCTGAAGCCTTAACCATCGCATCCCCAAACGTTAAGAAACGACAACTTTGGTTTCTTGCCAAACCAATGTTCTTATGACGTCGTCTCAATGGACTTAGATGGTGTCCTATCTAAAGTGAATGCAGCTGTCTCTAACGCATAACCTCAAAATGAAAACGGTAGATTGATAAGAGACATCATAGATCGCACCATATCTCATAAGGTTCGATTACGATGTCTGGACACACCATAACCCAGTGGTGTTCCAGGTGGCTTCAACTGTGAAACAATTCCACAATGTCTTAAGTGTTTGCCAAACTCATAACTCATATATTCTCATTGATCAGATCGTAGGAACTTTATCTTCTTGTTATGATGATTCTTAACTTCACTCTGAAATCGCTTGAACTTTTCAAACGTTTCAGACTTGTGCTTCATTAAGTAAATATACCTATATCTACTCAAATCGTCAGTGAAGATGAGAAAATAGCGATATCCACCGCATGCTCCAATTCTCATTGGATCACACACATCTGCATGTATGATTTCCAACAAGTCACTTGCCCGTTTCATTGTACCTGAAAACGGGGTCTTAGTCATCCTGCCCATGAGGCATGACTCGCATGTGTCAAGCGATTCAAAATCAGGTGACTCCAAACATCCATCGACATGGAGTTTCTTCATGCATCTTATGCCAATATGACCTAAGCGGCAGTGCCATGAGAAAGTGGTACTATCATTATTAACTCTACATCTTTTAGCGTGAACATGTATATTACCATGACCGAGATTCAATGAACCATTCACATAGGGTGCATGACCATGAAAGGTATCATTCATGTAAACAGAATAACCATTATTCTCTAACTTAAATGAATGACCGTATTGCAATGAACGTGATCTAATAATATTCATGCTCAACGTAGACACCTGATAACATTTATCTAGGTTCAATACTAATCCCGAAGGCAGATGGAGCGTGCGATGGTGATCTCATCAACTTTGGAAACACTTCCAACACACATCGTCACCTCGCCCTAAGCCAGTCTCCGTTTAGTCCGTAGCTTTTGCTTCAAGTCACCAATAATAGTAACTGAACCGGTATCCAATACCCAAGTGCTACCAGGAGTACTAGTGAGGTACATATTAATGACATGTATAAATTTTGTTGAAGTTGCCAGCCTTATTATCTACCATGCATTTGGGTTAATCCCGCTACCAGTGACCGTTCCCTTTACAATAGAAGCACTTAGTCTCGGGTTTGGGTTCAACCTTGGGTTCCTTCACTGGAGCGGCAACTGGTTTGCTATCCATGAAGTTTCCCTTCTAGCCCTTGCCCTTCTTGAAACCAGTGGTCTTGTTAAACCATCAACACTTGATGCTCCTTATTGATTTCTACCTTTTGCGGTCTTAAGCACCGCGAACAGCTCCGGGATCAACTCCATCCCTTGCATGTCATAGTTCATCACGAAGATCTAGTAGCTTAGTGATAGTGGCTTGAGAACTCTATCAATCACTATCTTATCTAGAAGTTTAACTCCAACTTGATTTAAGTGATTGTAGCACCCAGACATTCTGAGCACATGCTCACTAGCTGAGCTATTCTCCTCCATCTTATTGGCAAAAGAACTTGCCAGAGGTCTCACACCTCTCAACACGGGCATGAGCCTGAAATCCCAATTTCAGCTCTTGGAACATCTCATATGTTCTATGGCGTTCAAAACGTCATTGGAATCCCGATTCTAAGCCGTAAAGTATGGTGCACTAAACTATCAAGTAGTCATCAGGA
Source organism: Triticum urartu (assembly GCF_003073215.2). Classification (NCBI taxonomy): domain Eukaryota; kingdom Viridiplantae; phylum Streptophyta; class Magnoliopsida; order Poales; family Poaceae; genus Triticum; species Triticum urartu. The sequence goes on along the minus strand of NC_053026.1, from coordinate 72,393,249 downwards.
TGTGTCTGTCAGGTGTTCACAACATCCACAGACGACGTTGTAGGGGTTTGCACATCGAGCGGTGCATCAAAGACAAGCCTTCTGTAGCAGTGAGGACACTCCTCGGACTACAGACCTAGTCCGCATCAGCTTACAATATCTTTCAACTTAATCTTTCTCTAGGAACGTATTGAAACAGGGAGCTACAACGGAGCTATATCTACAAACATATGCAAAGAAATTAGACAGTCCAGAATTGAATATTAAGAACTCCCACTCAAATATACATCCTACTATCACTAAGTAAACATGACGAGTCAAGCCGTGCCGAGCATTACACGAACGACTAGTCCAACATCGCGAACTCTCAGGACGATCTTAACGACACATCCGACCTTCGTCCCCCGTCATGTCGACATGCTAGGCCATCAAGTAACCTAAGTTGTACTGGTGTCAATCGCTACACATTGGTCGAACGAGAATCTACACAGACCGATCATCAACGGGGTGCCGAAACGACGACTCGCAACGTCACGTAGGGGAAACTCCGATTAGGGGTCATCTATTTAAGTAAACGGTCGTGAAGCAAATAAGTGAAACATATAAGCACCATCCAATCAAATAGGTGAAGCCAAAGATTTGCTCCCTCACTCCATCTTCGGCCATGATCACGTGTCACTCGCATGACACCAGATCCACAACAACTCCACATCGTGTATTCTGAATTACTCACTATTACTCACTGTAGCAAACAATTAGCAAAAAGTAAAGTAATTACATGACGTTTATGTTGACACGCAGGTCATAAATAAATAAAGACAACTCCTATGACTCCTGCCGGTTGTCATACTCATCGACATGCAAGTCGTGATTCCTATTACAAGAACATGATCAATCTCATACATCACATATATCATTCATCACATCCTTTTGGCCATATCACATCACAAGGCATATGCTGCAAAAACAAGTTAGACGTCCTCTAATTGTTGTTGCAAGTTTTTACGTGGCTATAGGTTTCTAGCAAGAACGTTTCTTACCTACGCCAAAACCACAACGTGATATGCCAATTTCTATTTACCCTTCATAAGGACCCTTTTCATCGAATCCGATCCGATTAAAGTGGGAGAGACAGACACCCGCTAGCCACCTTATGCAACTAGTGCATGTCAGTCGGTGGAACCAGTCTCACGTAAGAGTACGTGTAAGGTCGGTCCGGGCCGCTTCATCCCACGATGCCGCCGAATCAAGATAAGACTAGTAACGACAAGTAAATTGACAAAATCAACGCCCACAACTGCTTTGTGTTCTACTCGTGCATAGAAACTACGCATAGACCTAGCTCATGATGCCACTGTTGGGGAACATAGCAGAAATTCAAAATTTTCTACGCATCATCAAGATCAATCTATGGAGTAATCTAGCAACGAGGGAAGGAGAGTGCATCTACATACCCTTGTAGATCGCTAAGCGAAAGCGTTCAAGTAAACGGGGTTGATGGAGTCGTACTCGTCATGATCCAAATCACCGATGATCCTAGTGCCGAACGGACGGCACCTCCGCGTTCAACACACGTACAGCCCGGTGACGTCTCCTACGCCTTGATCCAGCAAGGGGAGAAGGAGAGGTTGGGGAAGACTTCATCCAGCAGCAGCACGACGGCGTGGTGGTGGTGGAGGAGCGCGGGACTCCAGGAGGGCTTCACCAAGCACTACGAGAGACGAGGAGGAAGAGGGGTAGGGCTGCGCCAACAGGGAGATTGAATCGTGTGTTGGGCTGCCCCTTTGCTCAAGTATATATAGGGGGAGGGGAGGGGCTGCGCCCCCACGTAGGGTTCCCTCCCTAGGGGTGGCGGCAGCCCCCAGATCCCATCTAGGAGGCGGCCAAGGGGGAGAGAGAGGGGGGCGCACCTAGGGTGGGCCTTAGGGCCCATCTGCGCCTAGGGTTTGCCCCCTCTCTCCTTGAGGACGCCTTGGGCCTTGGTGGGAGGCGCCCCAACCCACCTAGGGGCTGGTCCTTTCCCACTATTGGCCCATGTAAGCCTCCCGGAACACTTCCGGTGGCCAAAACCATACTTCCTATATATTAATCTTTACCTTTGGACCATTCCGGAACTCCTCCTGACGTCCGGGATCTCATCCGGGACTCCGAACAACATTCGGTAACCGCGTACATACTTTCCCTATAACCCTAGCATCATCGAACCTTAAGTGTGTAGACCCTACGGGTTCGGGAATCATGCAGACATGGCCGAGACAACTCTCCGGTCAATAACCAACAGCGGGATCTGGATACCCATGTTGGCTCCCACATGTTCCACGATGATCTCATCAGATGAACCACGATGTCAAGGACTTAATCAATCCCGTATTCAATTCCCTTTGTCTAGCGGTATTATACTTGCCCGAGATTCGATCGTTGGTACCCCGATACCTTGTTCAATCTCGTTACCGGCAAGTCTCTTTACTCGTTCCGTAACACATCATCCCATGATCAACTCCTTGATCACATTGTGCACATTATGATGATGTCCTACCGAGTGGGCCCAGAGGTACCTCTCCGTTTACACGGAGTGACAAATCCCAGTCTCGATTCGTGCCAACCCAATAGACACTTTCGGAGATACCTGTAGCGAACCTTTATAGCCACCCAGTTACGTTGTGACGTTTGGCACACCCAAAGCACTCCTACGGTATCCGGGAGTTGCACAATCTCATGGTCTAAGGAAATGATACTTGACATTAGAAAAGCTTTAGCATACGAACTACACGATCTTTGTGCTAGGCTTAGGATTGGGTCTTGTCCATCACATCATTCTCCTAATGATGTGATCCCGTTATCAACGACATCCAATGTCCATGGTCAGGAAACTGTAACCATTTATTGATTAACGAGCTAGTCAACTAGAGGCTTACTAGGGACACGGTGTTGTCTATGTATCCACACATGTATCTGAGTTTCCTATCAATACAATTCTAGCATGGATAATAAACGATTATCATGAACAAGGAAATATAATAATAACCAATTTATTATTGCCTCTAGGGCATATTTCCAACATAACTAAATCATTTTACAGTTGTACGTGGGTTTCCCAATCACGCATGTCATGATGAAATTGGTGAACGGTTCAAACGTTGCCGCTCCTCCATGCTCAGGCATAACATTCTCACACTGAAACTGAAACCCTTGATCGTACAGACGTTTCGAGCGCTCGTTTTCTACGATCATATTGTGCATGATCGCACAAGCAGTCATCGCCTCCCACAGCTTCCGCGTGCTCCAGGTATTAGCAGGATACCGAACGATGCCCCATCGAGATTGCAAAACACCAAAGGCACGCTCGACATCCTTCCTAGCACTCTCTTGCTCTTGGGCAAATCTTTTTCTCTTCTCTCCGACAGGGTTAGGGATTGTCTTGACAATAGTAGTCCACTGATGATAGATACCGTCACCCAGGTAGTATCCTTTGTCGTAGTTGTGACTGTTGATAGTAAAGTTCACCGGTGGGTTGTTGCCTTCGGCAAGCCTAGCAAACACCAGCGAGCGCTGAAGCACGTTGATATTATTGTGTGATCTAGCCATGTCAAAGAAAGAGAACCAGATCCAGAGATCTTGGAGACGCCACGACCTCTAGTATGACAGTGCAAGTCGTGACATGGCCCTTATACTGCCCTTGCCAAGCAGAAGGGCAGTTCTTCCACTCTCAGTGCATGCAGTCTATCCTGCCAAGCATCCCTGGGAAGCCTCTGCTGGCATTCATCGCCAACAAACGGGTTGTATCTTCAGGAGTTGGCTCTCTCAAGTACTCAGCGCCAAACACATCAATAACAGCCTTGCAGAACTTATACAGGGACTCTAGGCATGTAGACTCGCTCATACGGATGTACTCGTCAATGAGATCATCGGGCACTCCGTATGCAAGCATTCAGATGGGGGCAGTGCTTTTCTGATAAGAGAAGAAACCAATCTTGCCAACGACATCCTCTTTGCACTCGAAATAGTCATCATAGCCGACCACCCCCTCTCTAATACGGTTGAAAAAATGCCTACTCATACGGAAACGGTGGCGAAATTTTTGATGTTTGAACAATGGGTTTGTTGTATCAAAGTAGTCCTTCCAAAGAAAGGAAATGCCCGCTCTCTCGGTTGCGATTCAACGCTGGAAGGTGGCCCGGAATGGAGCCACGGAACAACGGCCGCTGGCTGTTGAGGTGGTGATGGACAAATACGGCAGCCAATATCTCCTCCTCGCCATCGGACGACGAATCATCGAAGTTGCAAAGGAAATTGTGAAAAAAGAACTCGTCGACGGAGTCTATTTTGTACCTTGGCAAACTGTCGAACAGCTTGCGGGCGTCGACGAAGAAGACGGACGGCGAGGGGAGTCGCGGCGCACACGGACCAGCTAGCTGCCCTGCCGGCGTCCGACGAGTGGGCCGGCGTCCGACGAGCGAGCCGGTGAGGATCTGGCCGGGGCGGCAAGGCGGCTTCTTGCTCGCGGTCGCGACTGTGTGGTGGGGGAAGGGGGAGTGGGAGTGGGAAGCAGTCGGCTCCCCGGCGGCAAGACGGCGGTGGCTGGCGACGTGGGAGTTGGCGGCGTTGCTGGGTGGACGTGGAGGCGCCGGCAGCTGGCAGAGTCGCCGGAAAAAATGGGCGTGGCGTCAGCGACGAAGGAGGCGGGCGAGGGTTGCAGTTGGATGGGCGAGGCCAATGTGCCACCGACCAGCGGACCCGGGGGAGGAGAAGGCGAGCGCGCGCGTCCGTCTCATGACCATGCCGATGCAAATCTAGCTCAAAAATCTGTCCGTCCGTTTGGGTCGGCGCGTTGGTCCGCCTTTTATGTCAGTGCCAACCCAAACGAACGACGACAGACGAAATGGGTTGCTCTATTAAAGTTACTCTAATAAATTCAAAACACGTGTAACTTATCCTCTACTTCAAATCTCTCCCTTACAATTGTACTTTATATATATCAAATACGAGGATCAGATCAATACAATAGCACAACGGAAATATTATCTTAAATGTTTACATACGTGCAAACTTTCATGAACCTAATATTCTGGGTAAAAAAAAGGAAAATCACTGCTCCAAAAAGACTATTTTTTTGAAAGCATTTCGGAGTGTTGACTCCACGAATGCAGGAAGAAAATTAAATAGTTGTTATACAATTTTGAATTTTTCTATAATATGCACAAGCATGCGTATTATATATTGATAGAAGAAAAGAAGAGATCCCCTCTGCGGGTTAGTTTTTATTTTTATTTTACTGTGCATAGAGAAGCATTTGAGGTCGAGAGTAGAAGGGCACTTTCGCTCCATGTCACACTAGTTTCTTTATCTTTATTTGCTGCTTTATTGTGCCACTAAGACAGGACAGGGACCCCATTGTCAGCTAGAGACCAGATAGAGTTCCAATGCGTATAAGGAACTTACGCAATTCACTGAAGCAACGTGGCTACTAGAAGCTGCGAGCTGTGTACTGAAATAGTACATAGATTGTTTTCTTTTTGAGCAGTTTTAACATGGTCCCTTTTATCTCCTCTTTTCACATGAGAACATGAGAGGTAAGAGTATAAAATAAATCTTAGCCGTTGATCTCATCAATGAATGGCTTGATTGACTCTTACCTTCTTACCTCACATGTAAAAAAAAGAGATAAGAGGGACCATGTTAAAATTTGCCTTTCTTTTTAGAGGTAGTGTGAATTGTTTCGTGTTTGCTTACTTCTTTGCAACTTATTGTCTCTAGTCGCTAAAATGTTGGTCCGAACCCTTCTGTCTGTTCAGAGTTCACACATCTTGGTCTGCTCACTCAGAACAGTTGCTTCCCATTTTTATTTGCACATCACTGTTCTCTCCACCGAGCACCAGCTTCAGCTCGCCTTACCAACACGTGTCTCACCCTGACCCCACATGTCAGTGTCAAGGTCTGCCACTTTACCCTCTCCCGGTGGTAACACCTGTCAAATTTAGCCTCTTCTTGTTAACATCAAGGAGGAAAGTTACAACAGCCTCGTCGGAGAAGCCAAGAACTCATCTCCTCTTCTCCTCCTTCCTCAGGTCAGCTGCATCCTGCATGTACGCACATACTCTGCTTTCCTTGCACTGCATCCATGGATTTGGGGCCTTGGCAACTGACGAAGCTTCATGTGGATTTGGGGTTTTGGCAACTGACGAAGCTTCATGCATGTCTGCAATGGTGGTAGCAGGTGAGATGATGGTGGATGAGAAGGGAAGGTGTGGGAGGTGCAGGGAGTGGCAGGAGCACTACTACTGGGAGCACATGGAGGATGTGAGCAAGATCAGCTTCTTCAAGCTCATGACAGGAGATTTTCAGCAGCGCATTGTGAGTATGAAGCGGCACCATGGATGTACACGTATTAACTTTTTTTCAAGAACATTTTTTCCCTTTCTGTCATCGATTGGTTTGTTGCATTAGTTAGTTTCCTCTCCTGTCGTCTAAATGGAGTTTTTACTGCATTATTATCATGCACTCCCACTTGAGGTAAACTAATTATATGAGATGCCTGTTTAATGTGTTCATCTCAGAGCATACCGGAGAAGATTGCCAACAATTTCATCGGGAAGATCGCCAATGGAGGATTCACCCTCAAAGCACCAAGCGGTGAGGAATGGCGCGTTGGTGTCGAAAAGATTGCCGATAAGCGGTTCTTCATGCCAGGATGGGAGGAATTTGCCATGGCTCACGAACTGCAGGAGAACGAGCTCCTGCTCTTCAAATGCAGTGGCAATTGTTCCTTTGATGTACTCATCTTTGACGCGAGCGGCTGCGAGAAGGTTTCATGTTTCTTTGCCAATAAAAAGGGTATCAATATGCGCAAACAGTTTGATAACATTGTGAGTCAACACGGACAAGAGCACTGCATTTTGAGTGATTCTGACGATACTAGCATGCCACTATCGCAGCTGGTTCGGTCTACTCACAAGGCCTCCACTTCAAAGAAACCAAGTAAGTAAAACTAATATTCCCTCCGTCCCAAAATAAGTGTCGCAGGGAGTACAAGTTTGCAGCCAGTGGCGGTGCCAGGTGCCAGAACTGCAATCAAATATATGAATTTGTATTACTTTTAGGCAAACTGTTTGCAGTGCGTCCTCGCAACTTGTACTTATGTACCATTGATGTGGTCAGCTAATGCATAAGCCTGAAACCATATATAAACAAGAGTGACTGTGTTGTACTTCATCATTTTTTCGACATAATGTGTAATTTTCCACAGGGAAAGAGAATGGATCTCCAAACAGCAGCAACTATTATCTTAAGAACGAGGTGGAGCAAGAAGAGGAAAGTGATGACGACCACACTGAATCCAACAACTACTACTACTCAAGGATTGCCAATTGCCTGAGCGAAGATGAACGAGAGGAAATATTCAGGCAGATATCAATTCAGTCAGGCAACCCTGTATATGTGGTTGTCCTGCAGAAGGCTCATGTTCGCCCTGCAAACAACTTACTGGTTAGTTTAATTATTTTGCTATTAGGTTGAAAAGTACATACATAGAACTTCCACCTTTGTTTTGCTTTTGCTTAAAACCGCAGGATACTTGCTTCCACTATGTATGGGAAAAAAATATAGAACTTCTCTCTGTTGTAGATTGGGCTTCTAGGCAAAAGCTTTCATGTACTTCATCTTTCTGTTTCCTAGGTACCTGAATATATAATCTAAAAAAAGGTACCTAAACATATAGTGATATACTACAAGAATGACAGCAGTTAAGACCATTTCAATTTTCAACAGCTAGTCCAATTCCATGCTGCTTCTGAACTACTACCGCAATTTGTGAACCAGTTAATGACCACCTCCCGTAATTCGCAGATCATCTCCAGCAAATTTGCAGCTGATCATCTTGAGGGGAGATCATATGAGATGCTGCTTCTCAGGCCAAACAGGAAAGAGAAATGGTGTCTGAAGTACTACCACAGCAGGGTCACCCGAGGCTTCAACAGCCGGCGCTGGAACAAGTTTGTTCGTGATAATATGCTGCGCGAGGGCTACGTCTGCATCTTCGAGCTGATGAAAGGCGCGAGGAAGGCGACGATGACGGTCCACGTCCTTCGGAAGGTGGACGACAAGTTTGTTCTACTGGGCTAAGTTCCAGCATCCTCTTATGTGCCTGAGGTTCAGTGTGTGTAAATGTGTCACGGAGGACTGAACTAGTAGCACAGAAGTAGCTTGCAGTGCCATGCAGCCATATGATGCAAGTGCACCAGTTTGTCACCTAAAGCTAACTTCTTGGTGGATACGGTTTCAATGGAACCAGGTGTGAGCATTGTGAATGTTCACTGACCTCCAGTGCCCGGTTCACCATATCAGAGCATCTACAGCCGTGGACACCAAATCCGGCCCCTCAAACGACCACGGTCACGACCGGACGTGTCCATGGAGAGTGAACCGTCACACCTCATATTTTCTGCTATGCATTCGAGTACCTCATATTTCATCCCTTAGATCCATAGAAAGCATGAAAAAATCTACATACTATGCAAATCACACTAGCCTAAACTAGGCTTCTTCGTCGTCGGAGATGTCCAAGATCTCCATGCCGGGCGCCAGGTAGACGGGCGCGTAGGAGGGCTCCGGCTCCTCCTTCTCATCCATATAGGCAAGCATCTCATCGACGTCCGCTTCCTGCTTCGCCTGGAGGATACGGCGGTTGGCCTCCGCCTCCACCTCCGACTGGAGTCTCCCACGTCCTCTTCCTTCTCTGCGTCCTGCTCCTCCTCGAACTCCTCTTCCAAATCCACCGTGTTCAGTGGTAGCACCGCGATGATCCAGGCTTCGCGCCTTGCCCGTATCTGCTTAAGGAGTTGCAGCTGACGCTCCAGCGTTAGATAAGGGTAGCTCCTGATCCGTCGGCGTGATGGCATTGCTACTTGATTGTTAGATAAGGGTAGCTCCTGAGCAGACGGCGATTGAAATGTGGTGGCGGACATCGAGCGGCCAGAGAGGCCGTCCCACAGGGGTTTGGAGCTCGAGACCATGATGCTGGTGTGGTCCATAGAGGAGAGGGAGGTGTGATGCGGCTGTTGCCGGGCCTAGCCACGTATAAATAGCGGGCGTCGGCTAGGCCAAGCGGCGGGGTGAGTAATGCCGGCCGATAGGCGGATGGATGGGTGGCGTTCACATGTTGAAATTGAAGTGGGTTTCTCGGCAACTGCAAATGTTCAATAAAGAAAGGCGAACAAATGAGTGACTTTGAATGCAGCGTGTACACGGAACGTGGCATGGGCAGGGCGCTGCTTGAATGCTAACTGGCGCTCCGAAGCGGCGCTGACCGGCATAAGTATGCGGCAACTGCTTCGTGTGAAAAAGGCGCGAGAAAGGGTTTCAAACGCGTACTGGCAGCGATCCAGACACCCGCAAAGCCTCCCTTTCTACTTATTTTCGATTTGCGAAGAAACAAACGACCGAACCGGTCCGAGGATGGGGTACGGGCTTTTGGGCAGTTCACTGAAGAAATGTGGCTACTTGAAGCTGTGAGCTGTGTAGTGAATTAGTACGAGGATTGTTTTTTAGAGGTGGTGTGAATTGTTTCATGTTTACTTCTTTGCAACTTATTGTCTCTAGTCGCTAAAATATTGGTCCGAACCCGCCTGGCTGTTCACACATCTTGTGTGTTCACTCAGTTCAGTTCCTTCCCCTTTTTTTACGCATCACTGTTCTCTCCACCGAGCATCAATTTTATTCACCATACTAACACGTGTCCAACCCTGACCCTACTTGCCAGTGTCAAGGTCTGCCAGTTTACCTCTCCCGGTGGTAACACCTGTCAAATTTTACTCACTAGGAACCACTCCTCCCACCCTCACTCATCAAAGCAGCCTCTTATCGTTAACATCAAGGAGAAAAGTTACAACAGCCTCGTCGGAGAAGCCAAGAACTCATCTCCTCCTCTCCTCCTTCCTCAGGTCAGGGTCAGCTGCATTCAGATGTACGCACATACTCTGCTTTCCTTGCATCGCATCCATGGATTTGGGGCCTTGGCAACTGACGAAGCTTCATGCACATCTGCAATGGTGGTGGCAGGTGAGTTGATGGTGGATGGGAAGGGAAGGTGTGGGAGGTGCAGGGAGTGGCAGGAGCACTACTACTGGGAGCACATGGAGGATGTGAGCAAGATCAGCTTCTTCAAGTTCATGACAGGAGATTTTCAGCAGCGCATTGTGAGTATTAAGTGGAGTATCCACTATGGATATATACTAGTGCTACCTTTTTATTTTCAAGAACATTTTTTCCCTTTCTGAATGACAGTCGTTTCATGTCATCTAAATGGAGTTTTTGCTGCATTATCATCCACTGTGGAAAACTAATTGTATGAGATGCCTGATTACTGTGTTCATCTCAGAGCATACCAGAGAAGATTGCCAACAATTTCATCGGGAAGATCACCAATGGAGGATTCACACTCAAAGCACCAAGCGGCGAGGAATGGCGCGTTGGTGTCGAAAAGATTGCCGATGAGCTGTTCTTCATGCCAGGATGGGTGGAATTTGCCAGGGCTCACGAACTGCAGGAGAATGACCTCTTGTTCTTCAAATGCAGTGGCAATGGCTCCTTTGATGTACTCATCTTTGACGCAGGTGGCTGCGAGAAGGTTTCATGTTTCTTTGCCAGTAAAAAGGGTACCAACATGCGCAAACAGTTTGATAACATTGTGTGTCAACACGGTGAAGAGCACTGCATTTTGAGTGATTCAAATGATACTAGCATGCCACTATCTCAGCTGGTTCGGTCTACTCACAAGGCCTCTACTTCAAAGAAACCAAGTAAGCAAAGTCAATACAAGTTTGCAGCATCTCCTCACAGCTTGCTCTTGTGTGGCATTGATGCTGTCAGCTAATGCATAAGCCTAAAACCATATATAATCAAGAGTGACTGTGTTGTACTTGATCATTTTGACATAAATACTTTGGTGAACATAATGCGCATTTTCCACAGGGAAAGAGACTGAATCTCCAAAGAACAACAACTGTTTTCTTAAGAATGAGGCAGTAGAGGAAGAAGAGGAAAGTGATAACCACCACACTGAATCCGACTACTACTACTACTCAAGGTTTGCAAATTGCCTGAGTGAAGATGATCGAGAGGAAATATTCGGGCTGGCATCAATTCAATTAGGCAACCCTGTGTATGTGGCTGTCCTGCAGAAGACTCATGTTCGCCGCACGAACAACTTCCTGGTTAGTTTAATTTTTTTTGCTATTAGGATGAAAAGTACATACATAGAACTTCTGCTTTTGTTTTGTTTTTGCTGAAAACCGCTGGATACTTGTTCCAATTTTAGCTGATAATGGAACCCAAAACAAAATGCTTGCTTTGTATGGGGAAACAGCAGTTCTCTCTGTTAGATTGGGATTTTGGGCAGAACTTTCATATAGTCATCTTTTTGTTTTCCTTTCCCTAGATGATGTCTTTTTGTTTCCTAGGTTCCTGAATATATAATCTAAGAAATGGTACCTTAAAATATAGTGATTTTCTTACTGATATATTCAAGATTGCAGTTAAGACTATCCATGATGCTGCTGAACTTGTGGTATCTAATCAATACTGAACCTGATAATGCTCTGCCTGCAGATCGTCCCAAGCAAATTTGCAGCTGATCATCTCGAGGGGAGATCACATGAGATGCTGCTTCTCAGGCCAAACAGAAAAGAGAAATGGTATCTGAAGTACTACCACGGGAGTGTCACCCGAGGCTTCAACTGCCGGCGCTGGAGCAAGTTTGTTCGTGACAATAGGCTGCGCGAGGGCTACGTGTGCGTCTTCGAGCTGATGAAAGGCGCGAGGAAGGCGACGATGACCGTTCACGTCCTTCGGAAGGTGGACGACAAGTTTGTTCTACTGGGCTAAGTTCCAGCATCCTCCTCTGTGCCTGCGGTTCAGTATGTGTACATTTGCCAGGGAGAACTGAACTAGTAGTATGGAAGTAGCTTGCGGTGTATGATGCAAGTGGACCACTTTTGTAACCTAAAGCACTTCTTAGTGTGGTAGTATGTTTCCAATGGAGCCAGGTATGAGCATTGTGAATGTTCCCTGACCTCCACTGCCCGGCTCACCATATTGGAGGATGGATGATTGGTCGTGGCTTGGGCTTGGCGCCGGCCGTGGCGCCAAGAATGGCTCTCGGCTGGGGTAACAGCGACGAGGAGTGAACAGGGGGTGAGCAAGCAGACGGATCTCTTGTTTGCCTTGCCTTGTTCATCAAGGTGACCAGGCTTTTATTTGTAAACACCACGCTAACAAACTGAATTATAGCCGGCTAGCACATGAGAAACAAACCACTGTTGAATCTTTATAGCCGGCCAATACTTGGAAACAAAGCACTAACTGAACCATTATTGCTGGCTAACACTTGGGAAACAAGCCACTGAAAAACTGAATTTTTGTACCGCGCATCGGCTGCGGTGTTGACTGATGATTGCCGTAAGTTGTTGAGTTCTTTCGGCAGGGCGACGATCACTCACTGTGCTAGGGAGAGTAATGCGGCAGCGCATTGGCTAGCCAGTGCTGGTTATAGAGGGAAGCATTGGCTAGCCGGTGCTAGTTATAGAGGGAAGCGTACTGGTGTCTGGCGTGAGCACCCCCCTGATTTCTTAATACCTTCCCTTGTAACTGATATGATCATTATGTAATAAAGGTCGCCGAAGTTCAAAAAAGAAATCTTTATAGCTAATAATAGCACGTTAACAATTGGGAAACAACCCGCTAACAAACTGGGAACCGAATCTGTAGCTAACAACTTAGCCCAAACAACTTTTTTTGACAGCTGTAAGACTACCTACTTTGGGTGATTAACTTGCTAAGAAAATAACATGATAACTTGATTATAGGAGATCTTATATCCGCTAGCTGCGGCAAAGCCTGAGCCTCAGGTTGGCTGGCTGGGTGCAGTTCGTCAAGGCCGTCACCCACCTCCACACGTGATACCATCAACGAGCAATTTTGACATTACTAAGTCAGACTACATTTTAGAGATAGAAACATAGCATTTCAGAAGACAGGAAGGATTGGAAATCAGACACACACATCTCAAGCATCATTGCTCAACTGGAAACTAAAATGACAGTGTGACCACAGTTGTTGCTCGTGGAACAGAGATACCTTCCAATCTAAGAAATCATATAAAATGTGCCACCAAATCCTCTTAGCAGGCAACACAAAGGTATTTCGCTACAAAAGTAGAAGCTAAATCCATGACATAAACCATGTCACATGACAGGAAGATTATTTTCAGTCTAGGCTAGTAATTTGGAGAGAAGCTATTTTGTTGGAGACATTCTTCTAATAACTCAAGGATTAAAAGGACGGCCCCAGAATAGCTTTCCAAAAGACGAATCCAAGATTTGTATCCTCTTTAAAAAGGATGGTGAATCAACACGGCAAATTCAAGTACCTGCAAAAATAATAACACTAAGCTTGAATAATTTGCTAAATGCAATGAAAATTTCAACGGCAAAATTTGTAAGAAAGGTACCAAACCCTACAAAGAGCAGTTGTTATGGAAAATGTATGCTACTGCCCTGCTGCTATGGAATTCACATATTTAACATTATTTCAGCCTACATAATTCAATTCTAGACATTTCCGGTAGAAAAAGGGTCCAGCTGGATAATCAGCACACATCACATACAACGCGTCTTTGGTTACATAGTTCATTTCTTGCAAAGACTGGGAGTACTGTATGATCTGTAATGTGTTCAATGTGCCAAATTTAATTCCTAAACTCTGTGATTATGAGAATTAACTAGACCACATTAATTGTTTTACTACCCATACCATGAAACCTCATCAAGCTTCCATTCAAATGATGATGATTAAAAAACAACATCGCCAAAAGAGTGCATGTTCAAAATCAGCACCTTAGCTATGCTCTACCCTTGCCTCTCCCGCATCACCCATCTTTTCCATTCCCTAAGAAAGCCCAACCATACATATCCTCAATCAATTGAAGTTTCAATATTGAAGTGCACAATATAGCTATTCAAATTTGTAAAAACTAACTAACAGTGAAGCATGTGTGCTCTTAGCATTAGGAAGAGAAGGTATAGCAACAAAGGGCTAACTGGGAAGAGATAAATGGGCTAAAAAGGAGAAGACATTTTGAACATTTGAGACAACAGTGTAATACGATTCTACAAAGCCAACACTCAACAGTTACCTATGTTCTTGCTTTTTTACTTTTTCAATGCAATTACTATCTTGCAGTTTGTTAAATTACTAGTCGCAAAAGAAATACAGAACTGGGAAGAGGAGGGGACCTACATCATTCTAGAAGATAAAGTCCCCGTCATGCTGGCCAGCCTCCAACATCAACCATCGTCCCCATTTCCTATCAAATCCCAATTTTAATCTCCTTACATCAATTTTGGTGTCACTTACAGAAGTAGAAAATAAGCATGCATTGCATATAACCCCCTTATATTGCTTCGATTTTCACCATTGCAATATTAGCCCATTCTACAGAAAATGCAGTTTTTGTTCATGCTGTTTCAAGTATTGATCCTACTAGAGTTACAGAACCAATTAACTTGGCCTCACTGAAAACACACCCATCCATTTCCAGACAGAAAACAAGTTGGATCTATGACCCCGAGAGAAATGACCACCTTCAACATATTGCTAGGCAACTCACAAAAACTAGCGCAGAAGTCGACACTAGTAACAAAGTACACAATTCACCATCTACCTAGATAGATTAAAATCTTGAAAATGGGATCACGACACTAACTTCGATTAGATTAGCGATCCTGACAAGTACGGCAGAAAAAGAGGGTACCCTGGGAGAGCTCGCAGCAGGCCCGGGCGCTGGCAGACGGGTGCGCCGTCATCCGCCCTAGCACCACCGCCGCCGTCAGCGGCGACCCCATCATGGCCGCCAGGGGCCTGCACACACACACGCGCGCGCGCGCACAACAACATCATGAGGACATCAGATCGCCATCTCAGCGCAGTGCGAATGCCTAATTGGGCATCGGGTTGACTTACCGTGCGGCCCCGAGCGGGGAGGTGGAGTGGGAGGGGGCGAAGGGGGAAGGGATTCGGCGGCGCGGGGCCGCGAAGGGAGGAGGGGCGCGGAGGCCGCCGAGCGCGGCGGAGGGTGCCGGGCGGCGGACCGCGGCGAGGACGGTGCGGGACGCAGCGCCGCGCCACGCCATGGCTAGGGTTCAGGCGGAGGAGCGGGTGGAGGAGGCGGCGGCGGCGGCGGCGGCGGTGATTGGAAGTGGCGTTGGCGGCCGGTGGTTTTAGGTTTTAATAGAGGAAGGGTGAAAAAAAAAGCGTAGCGGGCCGGGCTCATGCGCGATGTACTCGGCGCTTATTTCTGTTATCCTGTTCACCTTTTTTTTTCGAGAGAAATGTTTATCCTGTTCGGCTGATCTTTTAGATCCTTCGGCTGTTTTTTTAGGGACGGTGGTGGCTACTCGACGTTTGGGCCTCAAGGGCTCCGGTAGATTTCATCTAGAAGCTGATGATTAGTCGATCAATTTCTCAATCTATGGGTCTCTTTGATTCAAAGGATCTTCATAGGATTCTTAAAGGATTAGAATTCTTCGAATTTTTTTCTATGTTGACCGTTTGATTCGTAAGATTGAATCTTGCAGGATTTTTTTTCTAAGGATTTTTTTCTACTACATTTCACAGGAATTCTAGCATCCACTCCAACCTCTTGAAAGAAATCATTTGCTTTCTTCATGACATAATAAAAAAACCTCAAATCCTATGGGGATTCAATGGACATGCCATTCAATCCTACATTTTTCCTATTCCTGTGTTTTTGCAATCCTACGAATCAAAGAGCCCCTAAACTCTCCCACCCTCTAAAAAAGGGTTAGTTAAAAAGAAAATCTGAAAAAGAATAGAGCGGTTGTGTTAAAACGATCTCAAATTTTCTCAACAGCTTGCCTTGAGAAGTGCAGGCCCACAAGAAAACCCTAGCCGACGCGGGTGTATACATCATTTCAATCATCGTCGTTTTTCTTGGCCTCTGATGGCCACTCTAGTTGAGAGGCGGGGGGGGGGGGAGGGGACTCCATGGGTCAATTGTTGGGCAAGTACTTGAACTACCTTGTTTTTGTTAGGTGTGTGTATCTTTGACAATGGAGACACTATTGTACGAAATAAAATTCTCTAGCTTCATCTCTGTTCTGATTGATGCAAAGAGAGCCTTGGCTCAGTGGTTGGGCATGCGGTTGTGCAGCCTAGCGACCCGAGTTTAAATCTTAGAATTGACAAGTGATGCACAGGGGTTTTCCCCCGTTTATTGAGGATAAAGCTTGGTGTCCGGTGGAACCTCTCATCAAAAAATATCTTGATACTCATTTTAAAATTTTTGAGGGCCATGTTTATCTTGGTACTCATACTAAAATGGTTGTATGCATTCCTGGTTGGTGAAGAGGCCGGGAAGTGAAAATATCTCCCATTTTAAAGATTACGTACGACGCCGTCGGTGATGGGGACGACGGGGATCTAAGCTGCAGCCCCATGGTCTGGAGGGACCAACGGCGCGAGATCGCCCTTCGGTCTTCGTCTTTCCCGACGCTTCAGCGTTGCTCCGGCGGCTTCGTGGGGAGGGCGGATCAAGAGGGGATCCTGTCGTGGTACGGTAATCCTGTCATGGAAGTCATGTTACTAGACCATGGCGAACCTATGAAATATGAAGAAGCTATGATGAGCCCAGATTCCGTGTATAAGAACAAAGTGTGGACTTTGGTGGACTTGCCCGATGATCGGCAAACCACTGAGAATAAATGGATCTTCAAGAAGAAGACTGACACTAATAGTAATGTCAGTATCTACAAAACTCGACTTGTCGCAAAAGTTTTTCGACAAGTTCAAGGAGTTGACTACGATGAGACTTTCTCACCCGTAGCGATGCTTAAGTCTGTCCGAATCATGTTAACAATTGCCACATTTTATGATTATGAAATCTGACAACTGGACGTTAAAACTGCATTCCTTAATGGATAACTTAAAGAAGAGTTGTATATGATGCAACCAGAAGTTTTTGTCGATCCTAAAGGTGCTGACAAAGTGTGCAAGCTCCAGCGATCCATCTATGGATTGGTGCAAGCATCTCGGAGTTGGAATATACGCTTTGATGAGGTGATCACAACATATGATTTTATACAGACTTACGGTGAAGCCTGTATTTACAAGAAAGTGAGTGATAGCTCTGTAGCATTTTTGATATTATATGTGGATGACATATTATGGATTGAAAATGATATAGAATTTCTGGATAGAATAAAACGATACTTGGATAAGAATTTTTCAATGAAAGACCTCGGTGAAGCTACTTGCATATTGAGAATCAAGCTCTATAGGGATAGTTCAAGACGCTTAATAGAACTTTCACAAAACACATACCTTGATAAGATTTGAAGAAGTCCAAAATGGTTCAGTCCAAGAAGGGGTTCCTGCCTGTATTACAAGGTGTGAAGTTGAGTAAGACTCAAAGCCCGACCACGGCAGAAGATAGAGAAAGAATGAAAGTCATTCCCTATGCCTCAGCCATAGGTTCTATACGATATGTCATGCTGTGTACCACACCTGATGTGTGTCTTGCCACTTATCTAGCAAAGAGGGTACAAGAGTGATGTAGGAGTGGACCACTGGACAGCGGCAAAATTATCCTTAGGTGCCTTAAAGAGGACTAAGGAAATATTTCTCAGTTATGGAAGTGATAAAGAGTTCGTCGTAAAGAGTTACGTCGATGCAAGCTCTGACACTAATCTAGATGACTCTAAGTCTCAATCTGGATACATATTGAACGTGGGAGCAATTAGCTAGAGTAGCTCCATGCAGAGCATTGTAGACATAGAAATTTGTAAAATACACACGGATCTGAATGTGGCAGACCCGTTGACTAAACCTCTCCCACAAGCAAAACATGATCACACCTTAGTACTCTTTGGGTGTTAATCACATGGCGATGTGAACTAGATTATGGACTCTAGTAAACTCTTTGGGTGTTGGTCACATGACGATGTGAACTGTGGGTGTTAAATCACATGCTGATGTGAACTAGATTATTGACTCTAGTGCAAGTGGGAGACCGAAGGAAATATGCCCTAGAGGCAATAATAAAGTTGTTATTTTATATTTTCTTATTCATTATAAAGGTTTAATATTCAGGCTATAATTGTATTGATCGAAAACCTAAATACATGTGTGAATACAACAAATACCGTGTCCCTAGTGAGCCTCTACTTGACTAGTTCGTTGATCAAAGATGGTTAAGGTTTCCTAACCATGGACATGAGTTATCATTTGATAACAAGATCACATCATTAGGAGAATGATGTGATGGACAAGACCCATCCGTTAGCTTAGCATTATGATCGTCCAATTTTATTGCTATTGCTTTCTTCATGTCAAATACATATTCCTTCGACTATGAGATTATGCAACTCCCGGATACCATAGGAATGCCTTATGTGCTATCAAACGTCACAGCGTAACTGGGTGATTATAAAGATGCTCTACAGTTATCTCCGAAGGTGTTTGTTGAGTTGTCATAGATCGAGATTAGGATTTGTCACTCCGACTATCGAAGAGGTATCTCTGGGCCCTCTCGGTAATACACATCATAAGCTTGCAAGCAAACGACTAAGGATTTAGTCATGAGGTGATGTACTACGGAACGAGTAAAGAGACTTGCCGGTAACGAGATTGAACTAGGTATGAAGATACCGATGATCGAATCTCGGGCAAGTAACATACCGACAGACAAAGGGAATAACGTATGTTGTCATAACGGTTCGACCGATAAAGATCTTCGTAGAATATGTAGGAGCCAATATGGGCATCCAGGTTCCGCTATTGGTTATTGACCGGAGAGGTGCCTCGGTCATGTCTACATAGATCTCGAACCCGTAGGGTCCGCATGCTAACGTTCGATAACGATATTGCATTATATGAGTTATGTGATTTGGTGACCGAATGTTCTTCGGAGTCCCGGATGAGATCACGGACATGACAAGGAGTCTCTAAATGGTCGAGAGGTAAAGATTGATATATAGGACGATAGTATTCGGACACCGGAAGTGTTCCGAAGGGTACTAGATACATATCGGGTCACCGGAAGGGGTTCCGGGCACCCCCGGCAAAAGATATGGGCCTAATGGGCCAAGAGGGGAAACACACCAGCCACCAGGGGCTGGTGCATGATACGTCTCCAACGTATCTATAATTTTTTATTGTTCCATGCTATTATATTGTTGGAAATATGCCCTAGAGGCAATAATAAAGTGGTTATTATTATATTTCCTTGTTCATGATAATTGTCTATTGTTCATGCTATAATTGTATTAATAGGAAACCATAATACATGTGTGAATACGTAGACCACAACATGTCCCTAGTAAGCCTCTACTTGACTAGCTCGTTGATCAATAGATGATTGTGGTTTCCTGACCATGGACATTGGATGTCGTTGATAACGGGATCACATCATTAGGAGAATGATGTGATGGAAAAGATCCAATCCTAAGCATAGCACAAGATCGTGTAGTTCTTTTGCTAGAGCTTTTCTAATGTCAAGTATCATTTCCTTAGACCATGAGATTGTGCAACTCCCGGATACCGTAGGAATGCTTTAGGTGTATCAAACGTCACAACGTAACTGGGTGGCTATAAAGGTGCACTACAGGTATCTCCAAAAGTATCTGTTGGGTTGGCACGAACCGAGACTGGGATTTGTCACCCCGTATGACGGAGAGGTGTCTCTGGGCCCACTCGGTAATGCATCATCATAATGAGCTCAATGTGACTAAGGAGTTAGCCACGGGATCATGCGTTACGGAACGAGTAAAGAGACTTGCCGGTAACAAGATTGAACGAGGTATGGGGATACCGACAATCGAATCTCGGGCAAGTAACATACTGATGGACAAAGGGAATTGTATACGAGATTGATTGAATCCCGGACATCGTGGTTCATCCGGTGAGATCATCGTGGAACATGTGGGAGCCAACATGGGTATCCAGATCCCATTGTTGGTTATTGGTAGGAGAGATGTCTCCGTCATGTCTGCATGGTTCCCGAACCCGTAGGGTCTACACACTTAAGGTTCGGTGACGCTAGAGTTGTTATGGAAAATTGTATGTGGTTACTGAAGGTTGTTCGGAGTCCTGGATGAGATCCCGGATGTCATGAGGAGTTCCGGAATGGTCCGGAGGTGAAGATGTATATATGGGAAGTCCAGTTTCAGTCGCCGGAATGGTTTCGGGGGTTATCAGTATTGTACCAGGACCACCGAAAGGTGTCCGGGGGTCCACTGGGTGGGGCCACCTGCCCCGGAGGACTTAGTGGGCTGAATATGGGAGGGAACCTGCCCCCTAGTGGGCTGGTGCACCCCCCAAGGGCCCAAGGCGCCTAGGGTTGGAAACCCTAGGGGGAGGTGGCGCCTCCCACTTGCTTGGGGGGCAAGTCTCCCTCTTCTGGCCACCGCCCCCCATTTAGATGCATCTAGGGGGCAGGCCCCCTCTCCCCTTCACCTGATAAATAGGTGGGGATGGGAGGGCAGCTACATCCCTTCCCCTGGCGCAACCCTCCACCCTCCAACACCTCCTCCTCCTCTGTAGTGCTTGGCGAAGCCCTGCCGGAGAACCGCAAGCTCCACCACCACGCCGTCGTGCTGCCGGAGCTCTCTCTCAACTTCTCCTCCTCCTACTGGATCAAGAAGGAGGAGATGTCCCCGGGCTGTACGACTGTTGAACGCGGAGGTGCCGTCCGTTCGGCGCTTGGATCGGATCTTCCGCGATTTAAAATCACCGCGAGTACGACTCCATCAACCGCGTTCTTGTAACGCTTCCGCTTAGCAATCTTCAAGGGTATGAAGATGCACTCCCTATCTCTCGTTGCTAGTATCTCCTAGATTGGTCTTGGTGACACGTTGGAATTTTTTTGAATTATTACTATGTTACCCAATAGTGGCATCATGAGCTAGGTCTATGCGTAGATTCTATGCACGAGTAGAACACAAGTAGTTGTGGGCGATGATTTGTTCAAATTGCTTACCGTTACTAGTCTTATCTTGATTCGGCGGCATTGTGGGATGAAGCGGCCCGGACCGACCTTACACGTACACTTACGTGACACAGGTTCCACCGATTGACATGCACTTGTTGCATAAGGTGGCTAGCGGGTGTCTGTCTCTCCCACTTTAGTCGGATCGGATTCGATGAAGAGGTTCCTTATGAAGGGTAAATAGCAATTGGCATATCACCGTTGTGGCTTTTTGCGTATGTAAGAAACGTTCTTGCTAGAAACCCATAGTAGCCACGTAAAACATGCAACAACAATTAGAGGACGTCTAACTTGTTTTTGCAGGGTATGCTATGTGATGTGATATGGCCAGAAGGATGCGATGAATTATATATGTGATGTATGAGATTGATCATGTTCTTTTAATAGGAACCACGACTTGCATGTCGATGAGTATGACAACCGGCATGAGCCATAGGAGTTGTCTTAATTTATTGTATGACCTGCGAGTCAATATAAATGCCATGTAATTACTTTACTTTATTGCTAATTAACCGTTAGCCATAGTAGTAGAAGTAATAGTTGGCGAGACAACTTCATGAAGACATGATGATGGAGATCATGGTGTCATGCTGGTGAGGATGGTGATCATGCCGCGCCTCCAAAATGGAGATCAAAAGCGCAAGATAATATTGGCCATATTATGTCACTTTATGATTTGCATGTGATGTTTGTCATGTTTACATCTTATTTCCTTAGATCGACGGTAGCATAAATAAGATGATCCCTCACTAAAATTTCAAGAAATGTGTTCCCTCTAACTGTGCACCGTTGCGAAGGTTTGTTGTTTTGAAGCACCACGTGATGATCGGGTGTGATAGATTCTAACGTTCGCATACAACGGGTGTAAGCCAGATTTACACATGTGAAACACTTAGGTTGACTTGATGACCCTAGCATGTACAGACATGGCCTCGGACCACGAGAGACCGGAAGGTCGAACATGAGTCGTATGGTAGATGCGATCAACATGGAGATGTTCACCGTTGATGACTAGTCCATCTCACGTGATGATCGGACACGGCCTAGTCGATTCGGATCATGTATCACTTAGATGACTAGAGGGATGTCTATCTGAGTGGGATTTCATTAAATAATTTGATTAGATGAACTTAATTATCATGAACTTAGTCTAAAATTATCTTTACAATCTATCATGTAGATCCAATGGCCCATGCTAATGTTGCCCTTGAAGGAAATATGCCCTAGAGGCAATAATAAAGTTATTATTTATTTCCTTATATCATGATAAATGTTTATTATTCATGCTAGAATTGTATTAACCGGAAACATAATACATGTGTGAATACATAGACAAACAGAGTGTCACTAGTATGCCTCTACGTGACTAGCTCGTTGACCAAAGATGGTTATGTTTCCTAGCCATAGACATGAATTGTCATTTGATTAACGGGATCACATCATTAGGAGAATGATGTGATTGACTTGACCCATTCCGTTAGCTTAGCACTTGATCGTTTAGTATGTTGCTATTGCTTTCTTCATGACTTATACATGTTCCTATGACTATGAGATTATGCAACTCCCGTTTACCGGAGGAACACTTTGTGTGCTACCAAATGTCACAACGTAACTGGGTGATTATAAAGGTGCTCTACAGGTGTCTCCGAAGGTACTTGTTGAGTTGGCGTATTTCGAGATTAGGATTTGTCACTCCGATTGTCAGAGAGGTATCTTTGGGCCCTCTCGGTAATGCACATCACTATAAGCCTTGCAAGCATTGTAACTAATGAGTTAGTTGTGGGATGATGCATTACATAATGAGTAAAGAGACTTGCCGGTAACAAGATTGAACTAGGTATTGAGATACCGACGATCGAATCTCGGGCAAGTAACATGCCGATGACAAAGGGAACAATATATGCTGTTATGCGGTTTGACCAATAAAGATCTTTGTAGAATATGTGGGAGCCAATATGAACATACAGGTTCCGCTGTTGGTTATTGACCGAAGACGTGTCCCGGTCATGTCTACATAGTTCTTGAACCCATAGGTTCCGCACGCTTAAAGTTCGGTGACGATCAGTATTATGAGTTTTTGTGTTTTGATGTACCGAAGGTAGTTCGGAGTCCCGGATATGATCACGGGCATGATGAGGAGTCTTGAAATGGTCGAGACATAAAGATCGATATATTGGACGACTATATTCGGACACCAGAAGTGTTCCGAGTGATTTTGGAGAAAACCGGAGTGCCGGAGGGTTACCGGAACCCGCCGGGAGAAATAATGGGCCTTGTTGAGCCTTAGTGGAGAGAGAGAGGGCTGGCCTAGGGCAGGCCACGCGCCCCTGCCCCTCTGGTCCGAATTGGACTAGGAGAGGGGGGGCGGCGCCCCCCTTTCCTTCTCGCTCTCCCCCTTCCTTTCCCCTCCTAGTAGGAGTAGGAAAGAGGGGAGTCCTACTCCTACTAGGAGGAGGACGCCTCCTCCTGGCGCGCCATAGAGGGTCGGCCGGCCTCCCCCCTTGCTCCTTTATATACGGGGGTAGGGGGGCACCTCTAGACACACAAGTTGATGATTGATCCCTTAGCTGTGTGCGGTGCCCCCTCCACCATAATCCACCTCGATTATATCGTAGTGGTGCTTAGGTGAAGCCCTGCGTCGGTAGCAACATCATCACCGTCATCACCATCATCAACGTGTGCTGAACTCGGAGGTGCCGTACATTCGGTACTTGGATCGGTCGGATCGTGAAGACGTACGACTACATCAACCGCGTTGTGCTAACACTTCAGCTTTCGGTCTACGAGGGTACGTGGACACACTCTCTCCTCTCATTGCTATACATCACCATGATCCTGTGTGTGCATAGGAATTTTTTTGAAATTACTATGTTCCCCAGCAGCCCTCAACTTCAACGTGTTCCCAGAGAAAACCAAGCTAAAAGACGATGGAA
The DNA here is from genome assembly GCF_003073215.2 of Triticum urartu. Lineage (NCBI taxonomy): Eukaryota > Viridiplantae > Streptophyta > Magnoliopsida > Poales > Poaceae > Triticum > Triticum urartu. The sequence continues at coordinate 72,369,282 of NC_053026.1, read as the reverse complement.
GCAACTATATGCACTAGGTCCGTAACTTGAGGATCATCCTCATAGCTGCCAAGAAAGCATATGTCCTTGAAGCACCACTAGGTGACACACCCTTTTTCCCAACAACTCAAGATGTTATGAACGCCTGACAGTCGCATAGTGATGATTACTCCCTGGTTCAGTGCGGCATGCTTTACAGCTTAGAATCGGGGCTCCAAAAGTGTTTTGAGCAACACAGAGCATATGAGATGTTCCAAGAGCTGAAAATGGTTTTCCAAGCTCATGCCCGGGTTGAGAGATATGAAGTCTCCGACAAGTTCTACAGTTGTAAGATGGAGGAAAACAGTTTTGTCAGCGAGCATATACTCAAAATGTCTAGGTTGCACAACTGCTTGTCTCAGCTGGGGGTTAATCTTCCAGATGACTCGGTCATTGGCAGGATCCTCCAGTCGCTTCCACCTAGCTACAAGAGCTTTGTGATGAACTACAATATGCAAGGGATGGAGAAGTCCATTCCTGAGTTATATTCAATGATGAAATCAGCGGAGGTGGAGATCAAAAAAGGAACATCAAGTGTTGATGGTGAATAAGACCACTAGTTTCAAGAAAGGCAAGGGTAAGAATAACTTCAAGAAGGACGGCAAGGGAGTTGCCGTGCCCTGTAAGTCTGTTGCCGGGAAGAAGCCAAAAAATGGACCCAAGCCTGAGACTAAGTGCTTTTATTGCAAGGGAAATGGTCACTGGAATCGGAACTTCCCCAAGTACTTAGCGGATAAGAAGGCCGACAACGCCAAAGGTATATATGATATACATGTTATTGATGTGTACCTTACCAGCGCTCGTAGTAGCTCCTGGGTATTTGATACCGATGAAGTTGCTCACATTTGTAACTCAAAATAGGAGCTGCAGAATAAGCGGGGACTGGCGAAGGATGAGGTGACGATGCGCGTCGGGAATGGTTCCAAGTTCGATGTGATCGCCGTCGGCACACTACCTCTACATCTACCTTCAGGATTAGTTTTAAACATCAATAATTGTTATTTAGTGCTAGCTTTGAGCATGAACATTGTATCTGGATCTCGTTTAATGCGAGATGGATACTCATTTAAATCCGAGAATAATGGTTGTTCTATTTATATGAGAGATATGTTTTATGGTCATGCCCCGCTGGTCAATGGTTTATTTTTATTGAATCTCAAACGTAATGTTACACATATTCATAGTGTGAATGCCAAAAGATGTAAGGTTGATAATGATAGTCCCACATACCTGTGGCACTGCCGCCTTGGTCACATTGGTGTCAAATGCATGAAGAAACTCCATGTAGATAGACTTTTGGAGTCTCTTGATTATGAATCATTTGACACGTGCGAACCATGCCTCATGGGAAACATGACCAAGACTCCGTTCTCTGGAACAATGGAGCGAGCAAGCAACTTGCTAGAAATAATACATACTGATGTATGCGGTCAAATGAGCGTTGAGGCTCGCGGTGGCTATCATTATGTTCTCACCCTCACTAATGACTTAAGTAGATATGGGTATGTCTACCTAATGAAACACAAGCCTGAGACCTTTGAAAAGTTCAAGGAATTTCAGAGCGAGGTAGAGAATCAACGTGACAGGAAAATAAAGTTCTTACGATCAGATCGTGGAGGAGAATATTTGAGTCACGAGTTTGACACCCACTTAAGGAAATGTGGAATTATTTCACAACTCATGCCGCCTGGAACACCTCAGTGTAATGATGTGTTCGAACGTCGTAATCACACTCTATTGGATATGGTGCGATCTATGATGTCTCTTACCAATTTACCGCTACCATTTTGGGGTTATACTTTAGAGACTGCCGCATTCACTTTAAATAGGGCATCATCTAAATCCGTTGAGACGACACCATATGAATTATGGTTTGGGAAGAAACCTAAGTTGTCGTTTCTGAAAGTTTGGTGATGCGATGCTTATGTCAAGAAACTTCAACCTGAAAAGCTCGAACCCAAATCGGAAAAGTGCGTCTTCATAGGATACCCTAAGGAAACTATTGGGTATACCTTCTACCTCAGATCCGAAGGCAAGATCTTTGTTGCCAAGAATGGATCCTTTTTGGAGAAAGAGTTTCTCTCGAAAGAAGTAAGTGGGAGGAAAGTAGAACTTGATGAGGTACCCCCTCTTGAACCGGAGAGTAGCGCAACTCAGGAAGATGTTTTTGTGGTGCCTGCCCCGACTAGAGAGGAAGTTAATGATGATGATCATCAAACTTCGGGTCAAGTTATTGCTGAACTTCATAGGTCCACAAGGACACGTTCCGCACCAGAGTGGTATGGCAACCCTGTCCTGGAAATCATGTTGTTAGACAACGGTGAACCTTCGAACTATGAAGAAGCAATGGCGGGCCTAGATTCCAACAAATGGCTTGAAGCCATGAAATCCGAAATAGGATCCATGTATGAGAACAAAGTATGGACTTTGGTGGACTTACGTGATGATCGGCATGCCATAGAGAATAAGTGGATCTTTAAGAAGAAGACTGACACAGATGGTAATGCGACCGTCTATAAGGCTTGGCTTGTCGCTAAGGGTTATCGACAAGTTCAAGGATTTGACTACAATGAGACCTTCTCACCCGTAGCGAAGTTGAAGTCCGTCCGAATCATGTTAGCAATTGCTGCATTCTATGATTATGAGATATGGCAAATGAACGTCAAAACGGCATTCCTTAACGGTTTTCTTAAGGAAGAATTGTATATGATGCAGCCGGACAGGGGCGGGCCCAGGATTTCAAGAGTGTGTATTCAAAATTTCAAAGGTAGTTTTTTGAAAGAGTAAAGACTTGTTTAGTGTATACAATTGATTCTAGTACCAGTTTTAAAAATTGGATAATACATAAAGATATATCCTAATACAATAGATTTACATAATTGATCATAACTTCAAATTCTACACCATATAGAAATACTATTTGTTCAACATATCAAAGTGAGGAAGTGGCAACATCTAAGAATATAGAGATAGAAAATAAAAAATGGTAAAAGAACTTACAGTACCAGTTAGAGGATAACTTTCTGATCCTTGATGCTTTGAAAATGGGTGATGATGTCATTTTACATAACTTGCAAGAAAAAATATTTTTCCATAAATGTAACCAGGCACTCATTCAACTAATTTTGCCCCATATTTCTTATTAGCTTCTTAACAATATTTTGAAAAAAAAATTAAGCAGCGTGAGATACAGAGAGAAATCAATAACCAATGTCTCATTAGCAAGATGAATTTAGTTCAACTAAGAATCAGCATAAGGAGCAACCCCAGATCCCAATTTTAATAGTTGTAATGTATTAGACCACATGAACACATCTATTTTCGATGAACAGAAAATACTTACTACTAGTTGAACCTAGGGCTTAAAAATTGAAGACCGATGCATGTAAAGATCAGTATCATAGGGGTGAGGGTCGGATATTATGCCGCCGGAATCTGGATGGTGTGCACTACGTCGCGCCGCCTGCCAGTGCTTGCCGCCATGCACGCATGCGACAATCAGCCGGCTGCCTGGCGGCTTGCTTGGGAGCAGAATTTGGGGAACAGGGAAGGGCGGAGCTGGTTTGTCTCCTGCCGGATCGATTTTTGGCGATGGTAAAACTAAATCAGCGATGGATGCGTGCACAGGATTGCAGCCTAAAGCGTTTTGGGCCTATGGGCCAATGTCGTGGATGGTGTGGGAGAATAGCAAAGCTGGGTTGGCCTCCGTTTTCCGCCTGAATTAGTTCGCTAGCACGTCTATTGCATAGATTTCGTTTTTTCTTGTACACAAATATGATATACCCTATCTATATACCTAGTACTTTAGCAAAAAATAATGGGTATTCAGTTGAATACCTTTGAATTGAGGTGAGCCCGCCCCTGCAGCCGGAATGTTTTGTCGATCCTAAAAATGCTAACAAAGTATGCAAGTTCCAGCGCTCCATCTATGGGCTGGTGCAAGCATCTCGGAGTTGGAACATTCGGTTTGATGAAGTGATCAAAGTGTTTGGGTTTACATAGACTTATGAAGAAGTCTGTATTTATAAGAAAGTGAGTGGGAGCTCTATAGCATTTCTCATATTACATGTGGATGACATACTATTGATGGGAAATGATATAGAACTTTTGGAAAGCATAAAGGCCTACTTAAATAAGTGTTTTTCAATGAAGGACCTTGGAGAAGCTGCTTACATATTAGACATCAAGATCTATAGAGATAGATCGAGATGCCTCATTGGTCTTTCACAAAGCACATACCTTGACAAGATATTGAAGAAGTTCAATATGGACCAGTCCAAGAAGGGGTTCTTGCATGTATTGCAAGGTGTGAGATTGAGCACAGCTCAATGCCCGACCTCGGCAGAAGATAGAGAAAAGATGAGTGTCATCCCTTATGCCTCAGCCATATGCTCTATTATGTATGCCATGCTGTGTACCAGACCTGATGTGAACCTTGCCATAAGTTTGTTAGGGAGGTACCAAAGTGATCCCGGAATGGAACACTGGACAGTTGTGACGCCCCGAGACCGTTGTGCCAGGTGTCTTCCAGTTATTCGCTGTCGTTGTCATGTCATTTGCTTGCGTGTTGCATCTTATCATGTCATCATGTGCATTGCATCATCATGTTTTCAAAACTTGCATTAGTCCGGGTCTCCCAGTTCCGTCCGTTGTCCGTTCTAAGCCCAGACACACTTGCACGCGCCCGCGGCATGTCCGAAATAGTATTTTATAAGTGGCCGGAAAATGTTCTCGGAATGGGATGAAAGTTGGCCTGTGGTCTTATTATAGTGTAGATAGACCGCCTGTCAAGTTTCATCGCACTCGGAGTTCGTTTGACGCCTCAACGATTAACTATAGCGACAATATAGTCGGTCAAAAGTCGGACGTTTTCGGTCTCCGGAAACAGTCGCCGGGCCTCTCTTCTCTTCTCTCAGCCCGAGACCTTCTGCACAGCCCACTACCTACCGCCAGGCCTAACCTAGGCTCTCTTGTCAGTCCGCGGACCTCCTCGCGCGCGTCCAAAAGCTGTCCCGGACCCGATTCGGGCAGTCGTCATCGTTGTGTCCGGATCATCCCCAAACATCTACAAAACGTCACCATTTTGTTAATTGGACTTCCTAGTCTATTTTTCTCGACCGCCCGATTTATTTGGAGGAATGGATTAGCCCCTAAATGTCTCCCTCTTTCTTTATATATATATATACTCTCTAGTCTAAATCTAGACCAAACCCTAACATCTAGGGGATTTGTCCCTGCCACCGCCGCCGCACTATCTCCCACCTCGGGATCCTCCCCGAATCCAAAATCCCTCCTCGATTTTTCCAACCGGACCAACCCCCCTCGTTGCCGCCAAGTTCGACCCGCAGGCAGCCAGCCACTACCTCCTCCCGATCCACCCCTGCCAAGCTGCCATCGCCCTCCTCCTCTCCTTCCATGTCTCCTTTTTTTTCTCTCGTTCTCTCATGATCTCTCTCTCTCTCTTCTTCACAGGAGCTTCGCCTGACTCCATGGCCGACGGTCTCCTCAAGCCCTGCGCCACCACGCACCTCCCTGGACCGATTTCGGTCGACCTGCGCCGCCTCCATCCATTCCGCTCGTCTCCATCTTCCCGGAGCGTCAAGTTCGCCGCCACCACTCCTCTGCATCTCGCCTCCGCCTCCCCTGTTTCTGCGAGCGCTCGTGGACGAGGGACGAGCCTCTGCCATGGAGCTCGCGTCCCCTCGCATCACGCCGCTGGTCCCTCTTCGGCCAGGCCGCCCCTTGCTCCTCCCCTGCGCCTGTACGCTCGCAGCGCCGCCCCTGACTCGCTCGATCCAGGCGGGATCGAGGAGCGGGACGAGCCCAGCCACCGCGTGGACCTCGGCCCAGGGTGAGCAGCCCCCCCAGCGCCCTCTGATATTTTTTCTGCCGATTGGGCCAACCAGTTTCAGCCCATTGTGTTTTTTTCCTGCTGCTGCAATTTAGCTATTATCCAGGAAACTGCTGTTTTACAGAAAAGTCCTTAGACAACATGCATATAATAACTCACAAACCGTGCATCGGATTAAAACAAACTTAATATGAAACTTGCTTAGAATTTTGTGTAGATTAATAATTTGCCACTTTCATCTATGTTTAAAATGTTTAAAATGATGTTTGCATTAATTTGCTCCTATGCCATGCTAAAATACTTTAATTCATAACTAAATAACCGTAGCTCGGATTTTAATAAACTTTATATGTAAGTGGGGTAGAATTATGCCTAGTTTAACATGGTGGCTTCACTTTGCATGTTTAACAACTCTAAAATTGTGTTTAGGGCAGAACAGCACCAAATCTAAAATATGCATATGGGGATTTATCGGAATTTGTTGTTCGTTGTTTCCGGCCTCATTTAAACTTGCCTAGATAGGTAGTTTTGTTTTGCTTCACCCCTTGCCATGCTAATCAACATTGAATATTGTTGAGTACATAAACAATATCGACATAAATAAGTCATGTGGTGTTTTGTCAATATGCAACGGAGTTGCATATTGAGCTCCACTTAATTTGTAGGGTTGTTTGTGCATTTTGCCATGCCACGCTTCATTAAACCAGACATGCATCATACTTGATTGTGCATCATGCCATGATTATGTGGTGGTTGTTTACTATGTTGTTTGCTTCTTTCCGGTGTTGCTTCTTCGGGTTGGTTCCGATAACGTCGTGTTTGTGAGGATCCGTTCGACTTCGTCCGTTTGTCTTCTTCATGGACTCATTCTTCTTCCTTGCGGGATTTCAGGCAAGATGACCATACCCTCGAAATCACTTCTATCTTTGCTTGCTAGATGCTCGCTGTTTTGCTATGCCTATGCTGCGATACCTACCACTTGCTTATCATGCCTCCCATATTGTTAATCCAAGCCTCTAACCCACCTTGTCCTAGCAAACCGTTGTTTGGCTATGTCACCGCTTTGCTCAGCCCCTCTTATAGCGTTGTTAGTTGCAGGTGAAGTTTGGAGTTTGTTCCTTGTTGGAACATGGATATTTGTTGGGATATCACAATATCTCTTATTTAAATTAATGCATCTATATACTTGGTAAAGGGTGGAAGGCTCGACCTTATGCCTGGTGTTTTGTTCCACTCTTGCCGCCCTAGTTTCCGTCATATCGGTGTTATGTTCCCGGATTTTGCGTTCCTTACACGGTTGGGTTATAATGGGAACCCCTTGACAGTTCGCTTTGAATAAAACTCCTTCAGCAAGGCCCAACCTTGGTTTTACCATTCGCCACCTAGCCTTTTTTCCCTTGGGAGTCGCGCATCCCGAGGGTCATCTTTATTTTAACCCCCCCGGGCCAGTGATTGTCTAAGTGTTGGTCCAAACTAGAGCCCCTTGCAGTGCCACCTCGGGGAAACTCGAGGGCTGGTTTTAGTTGTACGGATTGCTTATCCGGTGTGCCCTGAGAACGAGATATGTGCAGCTCCTATCGGGATGTCGGCGCATCGGGCGGTCTTGCTGGACTTGTTTTACCATTGTTGAGGATGTCTTGTAACCGGGATGCCGAGTCTGATCGGATTGTCTTGAGAGAAGGAATATCCTTCATTGACCGTGAGAGCTTGTGATGGGCTAAGTTGGGACACCCCTGCAGGGTTTTGAACTTTCGAAAGCCGTGCCCGCGGTTATGGGCAGATGGGAATTTGTTAATGTCCGGTTGTAGAAAACCTAAAACTTAACTTAATTTAAAATGCATCAACCGCGTGTGTAACCATGATGGTCTCTTCTCGGCGGGGTCCGAGAAGTGAACACGGTGTTGGAGTTATGCTTGACGTAGGTTGGTCTAGGATCACTTCTTGATCATAGTTGTTCGACCGTGCCTTTGCCTTCTCTTCTCGCTCTCATTTGCGTATGTTAGCCACCAAATATGCTAGTCGCTTGCTGCAGCTCCACCTCATACCTTGTACCCTTCCTATAAGCTTAAATAGTCTTGATCACGAGGGTGTGAGATTGCTGAGTCCCCGTGACTCACAGATACTTCCAAAACCAGTTTGCAGGTGTCGACGATACCCTACAGGTGACACAACCGAGCTCAAGGAGGAGCTCGATGAAGATCTTGTCCTTTGTGTTGTTTCGTTTCAGTCGATCAGTAGTGGATCCCAGTTGGGACGATCGGGGATCTGTGTAGCATTTGGGGTAGTCTTCTTTTATTTTGGTTCCGTAGTCGGACCTTGTGTGTATCTGGATGATGTAATGCTTTATTCATGTATTGTGTGAAGTGGCGATTGTAAGCCAACTATGTATCTCTTTCCCTTATGTATTACATGGGTTGTGTGAAGATTACCTCACTTGCGACATTGCTTTCAATGCGGTTATGCCTCTAAGTCGTGCTTCGACACGTGGGAGATATAGCCGCATCGAGGACGTTACAAGTTGGTATGTGAGCCTTCCCCGACTTAGGAGCCCCCTGCTTGATCGAATCGTTGGCGTTGTTGAGTCTAGAAAAATGTTTTGAGTCATTTAGGATTATATATATCGGAGAGTAGGACTTCTTTTTACTCCTCAGTCCCTTCGTCGCTCTGGTGAGGCATCCTGACATAGAGTTTTGACTCTTCTCTTCTCAAATTTCACAAAAAAAATTTAGGATCACGCGGGTATCTTGGAATCGTTCCGATGGTTTTGTGACGAGAACATTGTTCTTTGTGCCTCCTGACATTTAGGGGTGGTGGCAGTGTCCCGAGGAGTTGAGCTCTGAGGTGTTGTCGTCACAATTTTATCGTTGCAGTTCTAGAATACCTGAGTTTCGCCGACATCGAAAATCTCTTTTATGCAGTTGTTGGTGAGATAACCTCAACGCCACCCAGTACTGGGGCGGGAGTTTGGGAGTATTACCATGACTCGTATAACGGATGCTTTTCGAAGGTTGAGGTAAACGATTTCCGAAGTTTTCTTGGTTATGTGTTGAAGGATGGATACAACTGGATGTAGGATTTGCTAGCTTTGGGTGAGATATTATGCGTCCCCTGTATCCCCAACACCTGATTGCATAACCGGAAAGGTTCGGGAGTTTCATAAGTGGGAATTCAAGTAGCTCTTAGGATATCTTTCTGACAGATGTATGATATGAAATTGGGGTTCGACATCTAGTGGTCCGCCTATCCACGGTTGGTTTTACAGTGGTCTCGTTGTGTCTTAAAGAGTCCTTGGCTATGCTAACTCAGGGACGCTTCGTATGTCATGTGCACTGCCTTGTACATGATGGTGCTGTACGATCGAGCCCGTGTAGGCCCCACCACGAAAACTTCGGACGAAATCTCTATCATATGTTTGTTCCGGCTTATTCTGCAAGCCAATCTTTTGTTTTGTTTTGATTGTGGTATTCGAGTTGCTTCGAAGTCAAATGTGGATTCCATCCCTTGTCTAAGCGGTGTTCTCAAATTTCTATGTGAATACCAACCCTTCTCCATCATCGAGTTCGTCATGTTAATCCTTGTCAGCCGGTGCGATTCTCTTCAAGATGATCCTATCATTTGTCTCATCTGCAAGATCAACTCATAGTCTTCTCAACGTTGTTTGTTTCATTCGTCCCAAGCTGCCTTTGTTTTTCCTGCCCACCCACCCTTTTTTTCTTCAAGGACTCGGATTTCTTTATCGAGTATCCATCTTATTGATGTGAAGTCTCTCCATTCTTTTCCGTCAATGTTCTTATCCGTTGATTCTCAGGAAGATGCTAACGGAGCTACTAGTTCATCATTCTTCATTCTTTTTCTTCTCCAGTGGATTCAATTCAAGCTTTTGGTGTTGATCATATCCTTTAACTCGTTTCAAATGTTTTCCATGCCGGTGCACCTTATTATCATTTCACTTCTCGCTATTCAATTGTTCCGGAGTGCTGAAGATATCTCGAGGTTGTTATCTCATTCAAGTCTTTTAATTCAACCGGTGCAATCTATCTTCCAAGCGACCTTTTCAACGGTGTTTCTTTTGAGTGGGCCCTAACCCACAGGTCTTTTCCCAAGATCTTACCTGACTCTTCTAATTCTTTCCGGAGTTATTCTCAAATTCATTTCAAAGTTTGACGTAAGAATGAATTGTCATTAGTCATATGTCTTTCTACAAGATCTTTCAAAGTCTTTTCATCGGCGGTTCAACCTTTCTAATTTGCATTCCGGAGTGTCCCAACAATTTTTGATGGTGTTTCTCCTCGTCATTCTCAACATTTGAAGACCGAAGAAGAGTTTTACCTCCATATCTTATCCGTTCTCTCAGAGATTCGTGGTTCTAGCCTTTTGCCATCCTCTCATAATTGTTTTCGATTGTGAGAATTCTTTTCACCTTAACAGAGCAATTCATGGGTCTTTTCAGTTCGTTTGTCTGAAGGCAATCATTTCGGGTTCATTTCATTCTCAGCTTTCACATCTCATCCTCTAAATCTTACCGGTGCGTCATCCAAGTATCCCCTTATCAGTTCATGATCTCTCCGTTCTCATGTATTTATAATCTCTCAAGTTTCTTCGTTCTTTCATAATTCTTCCCGGTGTTTTCCTTATCTTTTCTTTGTTCATTTTCAATTCTTACGGTGGTTCTTCCAAGATTCTTCTCCCTTTGTTTATCATATCAATTTATTCATTGTTTCAATTCTACCGATGGATCGTTGAAGACCTCCTCAAGTTTGCACTATATCTATCTTAATCCTTTCAACGAGAATAAGTAGTATGCCAAATCCGTTGTTTGTCATCAATTTAAATTGGTGAAGGATACGCATAACGTAATTCTTATTCTTGTTCATCCAAGTGATTAATTTCTTATTCCGGAGGCTCATCAAATTCCTAATTTCAATTGTTTCATCTTCTCTTTTTCCCGGAGTTCCAACCTTTTTCAACTATTTCACCATGGAGATTCATCTAAATCGGTACAAGGTTTCACCTTGTGTTTTCAACCTCTCTTTCCTTCCGTTTGATCTTTCTTTTGTTTAACGGAGTTCTTCATGAAGGTTCTACATGATGGTTCATCAAGGATTTAATTCCTTCTCGAAGTGCTCATCAAGATTCTTTTCAGTGGAGCTCAAGTATTCTTCATCTTGCAATCCCGAGTGCAATTCTTTTTACCTTATCTTTTGAGGTGGTGTTATGTCATTCTTGATAATTTTCCTTCGTGTTTCATGATTCACAAGTTATCAAGAATGAGATATTTTAAATCCATCAATCTCGTCATTGGAGTTATCTTGGGTTATATTTCACCTAAAGCCTTCCCTAATGATTGTTGCTATTTATGGTGCTTATAAATGATCCAAGTTCTTCATTTATCCTACCGGTGAGATAAGTTTCTCATCTCCTTGTTCTTATCAATCCAATCTTTTTCCGGAAGTGGCAGGCCGTCACCTCATAATTTGGAGATGTATTCCATAATACCATATCAAGTTTATGCTTTTCGTTGTTGATAATCCAACAATTCCATTCCAGCATTTGTTGTAAGCATGCTCTCTCAAGATCTTGTTCCCCTCCGTCCATTCCATTCCGGTCTTTCATTTCTTCTGGAGGCTTTGTGATGTTTCTCTTTTCAATCATCATCTCGAATTGTGAAGATCATGATCTTTTCATGCTTATCCACTTAACCGGAGTGGTTTCAATATATATCTTGCCCTTCAACCTCAAGGTTTTTCGCAATGTTCTTTGTCCCTCTTTTCTAACGGAGTGTTTTCGACTTTGTTCACCTTCATTGTATTCTTTTCTCGAATTTGTTCAACCTCGCAAGGTTCTTTGGTTACACTCGTTTGTCAAAGAAGCAACTCTGTTGTACCTCTTCCTCTTCCGTTTCTCTCCGGTGCCATCCTAGATCTCGGGACGAGATCCTCTCGTAGTGGTGGAGTGTTGTGACGCCCCGAGACCGTTGTGCCAGGTGTCTTCCAGTTATTCGCTGTCGTTGTCATGTCATTTGCTTGCGTGTTGCATCTTATCATGTCATCATGTGCATTGCATCATCATGTTTTCAAAACTTGCATTAGTCCGGGTCTCCCAGTTCCGTCCGTTGTCCGTTCTGAGCCCAGACACACTTGCACGCGCCCGCAGTATGTCCGAAATAGTATTTTATAAGTGGTCGGAAAATGTTCTCGGAATGGGATGAAAGTTGGCGTGTGGTCTTATTATAGTGTAGCTAGACCGCCTGTCAAGTTTCATCGCATTCGGAGTTCGTTTGACGCCCCAACGATTAACTATAGCGACAATATAGTCGGTCAAACGTCGGACATTTTCGGTCTCCGGAAACAGTCGCCGGGCCTCTCTTCTCTTCTCTCAGCCTGAGACCTTCTGCACAGCCCACTACCTACCGCCAGGCCTAACCTAGGCTCTCTCGTCAGTCCGCGGACCTCCTTGCGCGCGCGTCCGAAAGCTGTCCCGGACCCGATCCGGGCAGTCGTCACCGTTGTGTCCGGATCATTCCCAAACATCTACAAAACATCTCTGTTTTGTTAATTGGATTTCCTAGTCTATTTTTCTCGACCGCTCGATTTATTTGGAGGAACGGATTAGCCCCTAAATGTCTCCCTCTTTCTTTATATATATATATACTCTCTAGTCTAAATCTAGACCAAACCCTAACATCTAGGGGATTTGTCCCTGCCACCCGCCGCCGCACAATCTCCCACCTCGGGATCCTCCCCGAATCCAAAATCCCTCCTCGATTTTTCCAACCGGACCAACCCCCCTCGTCGCCGCCAAGTTCAACCCGCAGGCAACCAGCCACTACCTCCTCCCGATCCACCCCTGCCAAGCTGCCATCGCCCTCCTCCTCTCCTTCCATGTCTCCTTTTTTTCTCTCGTTCTCTCATGATCTCTCTCTTCTCCACAGGAGCTTCGCCTGACTCCATGGCCGACGGCCTCCTGAAGCCCTGCGGCACCACGCACCTCCCTGGACCGAGTCCGGTCGACCTGCGCCGCCTCCATCCATTCCGGTCGCCTCCATCTTCCCGGAGCGTCAAGTTCGCCGCCGCCTCCCCTGTTTCTGCGAGCGCTCGTGGACGAGGGACGAGCCTCTGCCATGGAGCTCGCGTCCCCTCGCATCGCGCCGCCGGTCCCTCTCTGGCCAGGCCACCCCCTGCTCCTCCCCTGCGCCTGTACGCTCGCAGCGCCGCCCCTGACTCACTCGATCCAGGCGGGATCGAGGAGCGGGACGAGCCTAGCCACCGTGTGGGCCTCGGCCCAGGGTGAGCAGCCCCCCCAGCGCCCTCTGATATTTTTTCCGCCGATTGGGCCAACCAGTTTCAGCCCATTGTGTTTTTTTCTGCTGCTGCAATTTAGCTATTATCCAGAAAACTGTTGTTTTACAGAAAAGTCCCTAGACAACATGCATATAATAACTCACAAACCGTGCATCGGATTAAAACAAACTTAATATGAAACTTGCTTAGAATTTTGTGTAGATTAATAACTTGCCACTTTCATCTATGTTTAAAATGTTTAAAATGATGTTTGCATTAGTTTGCTCCTATGCCATGCTAAAATGCTTTAATTCATAACTAAATAACCGTAACTCGGATTTTAATAAACTTTATATGTAAATGGGGTAGAATTATGCCTAGTTTAACATGGTGGCTTCACTTTGCATGTTTAACAACTCTAAAATTGTGTTTAGGGCAGAACAGCACCAAATCTAAAATATGCATATGGGGATTTACCGGAATTTGTTGTTCGTTGTTTCCGGCCTCATTTAAACTTGCCTAGATAGGTAGTTTTGTTTTGCTTCACCCCTTGCCATGCTAATCAACATTGAATATTGTTGAGTACATAAACAATATCGACCTAAATAAGTCATGTGGTGTTTCGTCAATATGCAACAGAGTTGCATATTGAGCTCCACTTAATTTGTAGGGTTGTTTGTGCATTTTGCCATGCCATGCTTCATTAAACCAGACATGCATCATACTTGATTGTGCATCATGCCATGATTATGTGGTGGTTGTTTACTATGTTGTTTGCTTCTTTTCGGTGTTGCTTCTTCGGGTTGGTTCCGATAACATCGTGTTTGTGAGGATCCGTTCGACTTCGTCCGTTTGTCTTCTTCATGGACTCATTCTTCTTCCTTGCGGGATTTCAGGAAAGATGACCATACCCTCGAAATCACTTCTATCTTTGCTTGCTAGATGCTCGCTTTTTTGCTATGCCTATGCTGCGATACCTACCACTTGCTTATCATGCCTCCCATATTGTTAAGCCAAGCCTCTAACCCACCTTGTCCTAGCAAACCGTTGTTTGGCTATGTTACCGCTTTGCTCAGCCCCTCTTATAGCGTTGTTAGTTGCAGGTGAGGTTTGGAGTTTGTTCCTTGTTGGAACATGGATATTTGTTGGGATATCACAATATCTCTTATTTAAATTAATGCATCTATATACTTGGTAAAGGGTGGAAGGCTCGGCCTTATGCCTGATGTTTTTTTCCACTCTTGCCACCCTAGTTTCCGTCATATCGGTGTTATGTTCTCGGATTTTGCGTTCCTTACACGGTTGGGTTATAATGGGAACCCGTTGACAGTTCGCTTTGAATAAAACTCCTTCAGCAAGGCCCAACCTTGGTTTTACCATTCGCCACCTAGCCTTTTTTCCCTTGGGAGTCGTGCATCCCAAGGGTCATCTTTATTTTAACCCCCCGGGCCAGTGCTTGTCTAAGTGTTGGTCCAAACTAGAGCCCCTTGCAGTGCCACCTCGGGGAAACTCGAGGGCTGGTTTTAGTTGTACGGATTGCTTATCCGGTGTGCCCTGAGAACGAGATATGTGCAGCTCCTATCAGGATGTTAGCGCATCAGGCGGTCTTGCTGGACTTGTTTTACCATTGTCGAGGATGTCTTGTAACCGGGATGCCGAGTCTGATCGGATTGTCTTGGGAGAAGGAATATCCTTCGTTGACCGTGAGAGCTTGTGATGGGCTAAGTTGGGACACCCCTGCAGGGTTTTGAACTTCCAAAAGTCGTGCCCGTGGTTATGGGCAGATGGGAATTTGTTAATGTCCGGTTGTAGAAAACCTGAAACTTAACTTAATTTAAAATGCATCAACCGCGTGTGTAGCCGTGATGGTCTCTTCTCGGCGGGGTCCGAGAAGTGAACATGGTGTTGGAGTTATGCTTGACGTAGGTTGTTCTAGGATCACTTCTTGATCATAGTTGTTTGACCGTGCCTTTGCCTTCTCTTCTCGCTCTCATTTGCGTATGTTAGCCACCAAATATGCTAGTCGCTTGCTGTAGCTCCACCTCATACCTTGTACCCTTCATATAAGCTTAAATAGTCTTGATCACGAGGGTGTGAGATTGCTAAGTCCCCATGACTCACATATACTTCCAAAACCAGTTTGCAGGTGCCGACGATACCCTACAGGTGACGCAACCGAGCTCAAGGAGGAGCTCGATGAAGATCTTGTCCTTTGTGTTGTTTTGTTTCAGTCGATCAGTAGTGGAGCCCAGTTGGGACGATCGGGAATCTGTGTAGCATTTGGGGTAGTCTTCTTTTATTTTGGTTCCGTAGTCGGACCTTGTGTGTATCTGGATGATGTAATGCTTTATTCATGTATTGTGTGAAGTGGCGATTGTAAGCCAACTATGTATCTCTTTCCCTTATGTATTACATGGGTTGTGTGAAGATTACCTCACTTGTGACATTGCTTTCAATGCGGTTATGCCTCTAAGTCGTGCTTCGACACGTGGGAGATATAGCTGCATCGAGGGCGTTACAACAATAGTCAAAAATATCCTAAAGTACCTGGAAAAGACTAAGGATATGTTTCTCGTTTATGGAGGTGCCGAAAAGCTTGTCGTAAAGGATTACGTCGATGCTAGCTTTGACACAGATCTGGATGACTCCAAGTCACAAACTGGATATGTGTATATTTTGAATGGTGGGGCAGTCAGTTGGTGCAGTTGCAAGAAAAGTGTCATGGCGGGATCTGCATGTGAAGCGGAGTACATAGCTGCCTCGGAGGCAATACAGGAAGCAGTCTGGATGAAGGAGGTTATCACCGACCTAGGAGTGATTCCCAATGCGTTGGGCCGATGACTCTCTTTTGTGACAAGACTAGAGCTATTGCCCTTGCCAGGGAGCCCAGGATTCACAAGAAGACCAGGCACATCAAGCATTGCTTCAAATCCATTCGTGAATATATTCAAGATGGACACATAGATATTTGTAAAGTGCATACGGATCTGAATGTCGCAGATCCATTGACTAAATCTCTTCCACGAGCAAAACAAGATCAGCACTAGAACTCTATATGTAACTAGATTATTGACTCTAGTGCAAGTGGGAGACTGTTGGAAATATGCCCTAGAGGCAATAATAAAGTGGTTATTATTATATTTCCTTGTTCATGATAATTGTCTATTGTTCATGCTATAATTGTATTAATTGGAAACCGTAATACATGTGTGAATACATAGACCACAACATGTCCCTAGTAAGCCTCTAGTTGACTAGCTCGTTAATCAATAGATGGTTGTGGTTTCCTGACCATGGACATTGGATGTCGTTGATAACGGGATCACATCATTAGGAGAATGATGTGATGGACAAGACCCAATCCTAAGCATAGCACAAGATCGTGTAGTTCGTTTGCTAGAGATTTTCTAATGTCAAGTATCATTTCCTTAGACCATGAGATTGTACAACACCCGAATATCGTAGGAATGCTTTGGGTGTATCAAACGTCACAACGCAACTGGGTGGCTATAAAGGTGCACTATAGGTATCTCCGAAAGTATCTATTGGGTTGGCACGAATCAAGACTGGGATTTGTCACTCCATATGACAGAGAGGTGTCTCTGGGCCCACTCGGTAATGCATCATCATAATGAGCTCACTGTGACTAAGGAGTTAGCCATGGGATCATGCGTTATGGAATGAGTAAAGAGACTTGCCGGTAACGAGATTGAACGAGGTATGGGGATACCACGATCGAATCTCGGGCAAGAAACATACCGATGGACAAAGGGAATTGCATACGAGATTGATTGAATCCCCGACATCGTGGTTCATCCGTTGAGATCATTCTGGAACATGTGGGAGCCAACATGGGTATCCAGATCCCACTGTTGGTTATTGGCCGGAGAGATGTCTCGGTCATGTCTGCATGGTTCCCGAACCCGTAGGGTCTACACACTTAAGGTTCGGTGACGCTAGAGTTGTTATGGGAAATTGTATGTGGTTACCGAAGGTTGTTCGGAGTCCTGGATGAGATCCTGGACGTCACGAGGAGTTCTGGAATGGTCCGGAGGTGACGATTTATATATGGGAAGTCCAGTTTCAGTCGCCGGAAAGGTTTCGGGGGTTATCGGTATTGTACCGGGACCACCGAAAGGTGTCCGGGGGTCCACCGGGTGGGGCCACCTGCCCCGGAGGACTTAATGGGCTGAATATGGGAGGGAACTAGCCCTCTAGTGGGCTGGTGCGCCCACCCCCAAGGGCACAAGGCACCTAGGGTTGGAAACCCTAGGGGGTGGTGGCGCCTCCCACCTGCTTGGGGGGCAAGTCTCCCCCTCCTGGTCGCCCCCCCTCTAGATGCATCTAGGGGCCGGCCCCCTCTCCCCTTCACCCTATAAATAGGTGGGGGTGGGAGGACAGCCGCACCCCTTCCCCTAGCACAGCCCTCCATCCTCCAACACCTCCTCCTCCGTAGTGCTTGGAAAAGCCCTGCCGGAGAACCGCAAGCTCCACCACCACGCCGTCGTGCTGCCGGAGCTCTCCCTCAACTTCTCCTCCCCCCTTGCTGGATCAAGAAGGAGGATACGTCCCCGCGCTATACATGTGGTGAACACGGAGGCGCCGTCCGTTCGATGCTTGGATCTTCCGTGATTTGAATCACCGCGAGTACGACTCCATCAACCGTGTTCTTGTAACGTTTGTTGGTGTCAAAACTGGCCGATCTCGGGTAGGGGATCCCGAACTGTGCGTCTGAGGATCCAAGGTAACAGGAGACAAGGGACTTGATGTTTACCCAGGTTCGGGACCTCTTAATGGAGGTAATACCCTACTTCCTGCTTGATTGACTATGACGAGTATAGGGGTTACAAGAGTTGATCTACCTCGAGATCGTAATGGCTAAACCCTAGATTTCTAGCCTATATGATTATGATTGCCTCTACGGACTAAACCCTTCGGTTTATATAGACACCCGAGGGGCCTAGGGTCGTACAGAGTCGGTTTACAGAGAAAGGAATCTTCATATCCGAACGCCAAGCTTGCCATCCACGCAAAGGAGAGTCCATCCGGACATGGGGGAAGGCCTTCTATCTTGTATCTTCACGGCCCACTAGTCCGGCCCATGTCACATAGCCCGGACGCCCAGACCCCCTAATCCAGGACTCCTCAGTAGCCCCTGAACCAGGCTTCAATGATGATGTCCGGCGTGCAGATTGTCTTCGGCATTGCAAGGCGGGTTCCTCCTCCGAATACTCCAAAGTAGCTGAACAAAAGAACTATAACCAGCTCTGTATAACCAGTTACAACCCTGAGCCAGAAGGGCGAAATACTTAAACAAAACAGTCGTGACAGGCTTTTTCGGCGAGACGTTATGTTCTGGCCTTATCATTATTTCGAACCATTTTGTGGCCTCCCTCCGCACCTCGAGGCGTGGCCTCTATTGACACGTCTTGTCAAAACAGAGATCGTGTCCTCATTGCAGGATTCTCATCAATACGGGTTTGGGTAATCCAACCGTGTCGTTTGCACGATCCCTTGGGAATAGACGAGTTTTTAAGGCCTGTGGGGGGCGCTTGATATTCACTGCCTTCATATAGAGGATAAGGATCCATCTTTCTACCCCACGCCTTCTTCTTCCTCAGCCCATCCACCCTCGAGCTCTCAGCGCCCAAAAATTACATTTCCATTCCCACCAAACACTGCAGGGCAAGTGTGCTTCCTCCATTCACGAAGGGGAAAGTCAAGGAACTCCGGGATGCGAGGTACCTGGCCGCAGGAATCGTCCATCGGCTCCCTGCAAAAAAGTAGATCATCCACTCTGGAGCCTAATGAGAGGGTAGTGTTTATCCCCCACTTTCTCGCGCTAGGGTTTCCCCTCCACCCTTTCATCCGCGGGCTCATGTTCTATTACGTGGCTAGATTTTCACGATCTAGCCCCGAATTCTTCCTCAACATTTCGGCATTCATCGTCGTGTGTGAGCGTTCCTCCGCATCCCCCACTTTGGCCTGGCTCAAGGTCTTCAATGTGAAGCCGAAAGGTGGTTCGATGGTCAACACGAGTGTGGGGCGCCATGGTGAGCAAGCTCCTCACGTCACCTGGCCCAAGGGACTTTGTGGAGATGAAGGGATGGCAATAGGAGTGGTTCTATATCACGGAACCGACGCCACATGGGCCACCACCCCTGAGTTCAATCTGGGCCTCCAATGCGGCTCACATCATGGATCAAGAAGGGCGTGGACTGGGCGTCGTCCGACGAGATGATGACGCTGCAGAAGTGGGTTAAGAGTATGATAGAGAAGAATACAGTCTTGCTGATGTGATCTAGGTGATGCTTTCGCGATTCTCCCCTGAGCGCCGGACTCGCCATATGTGGGAATAATCCGGCGGCCCTTGGACCCTGTAGCTTCTTCGGCACGACGCACGAAGAGATCTGGAAGCTCGCTTTTCAAGGCCCAGAAGTCATGGCCGGGAACGATCCGAAGACCTCGCCTCGACCGCGCTCATCCGGCTACTCCAGTAAGTTTTCAGATTTCCAAACATAACCTCAACTTGTAGATCCAAGGAGTATGCTAAGCCTTCCCCTCATCCTTCAGGTGTGGAAAAAGGCGGAGCAGATCAAGGTCAGTTCCGCTGCCCGAAGACCCAACTATTCCTCTACTAACGAAGATGCTGGTTCGGAGCCATATCGGGCGCCGGAGAAGAAGGCCAAGAAGAAAGGCAAGGAGGCCAGAAGTGGCCTTCGCTGTAAATGTACTTCGGACATTGCATCCTGAAGATACCGAAGCTATCTCCTCCCACGAGGGAGATGAAGACGAAGAGGAGAGGAGAGAGCAATTCTCCCCTTAAGGGGAGGGGAGAAGAAAAGGGCGGCGCCGTGGACCTAGAGGCGGAGGCGTCCAAGAAGGGGAAGATTCCCTTTCGGACGATTCAGATTGGACACGAAGTCATCCCCGAGTGGCGCCTCAGGCCGAAGCCCCGGCTGATCATAAGTATTCAAAGATACTATACATATATCTGGCCTTTTACAAATTGTAGGATAACATATCATTTGGTATTTTCAGTCAGTCCCGTGATCTCCCCCAACAATCGTCGTCTTCGGGGAACTCGTTGGCGCCGGAGATGAGAGAGAAACGCCTCCGGAGCCTCTCCACCGCATGTCGCGGATGACACCGAGGTTGCTGTCCCAAAGGACCCAGGCCAGGGAGAGGTGCGAAGCACTGAAACGAACGCCATAGGTAATGCCTCGGCTGTCGAAAATGTAGGGGGCACGACCCCCATGGAAACTGACAACGGGGGCATGGATCAGTCCAGCCCCCAGCCGAATACAACTTCGAGACCCACATGGCTCCGGAGTGAGCGAGCAACCCCCTTTAAGGGAGGGGGAGTGCTGACTCCAGCGGTGACCTCTACCAATCCGGAGGCGCCGAATATGTTGAGGGAAGCACTTCAACATGCTTCCGTTGTGGGGGAGCACCGTACCTTGATGGGTACGGTAGTTGAGAAGGTTCAGTCTGCCAAAAGCGGACTGAAAGCTTTCACTAGCCTGTTAACATGCTTTGAGGTATGTGATATAATATGCTTAGCCGATTTTTGCATTGGAAGAATATGCCTGTATATAGATAGTAGCCCCATAAAGACTTTCGGCTCTTTGGAAAATAGAGCCAGACAGAGGATCAAATATTCGCTGGAGGTAACGCGTTTATCTATTTTGATAAACAGGCTTCACTGTTGTCGGCTTCAGCCAGGGACGCTGAAGTTTCCGAACTCCAGCGAAAACTGAAGTTGGCTGACGATGAGATCGACCGTATTAACAGCGGTTGATGAGGCCCAAGGTGTGCTTTTAAAAGACCCCTTACAAGCCTAATTATAATGCAAACTTAGATTTTAAGCTCATGCACTGCTATGTATATGATTGTAGGCAACGACCGAGGTCGAGGCCCTCAGAGTGCCCTTGCCGAAGCCAAGGAGGAGGCGAGGGCAAGCAAAGCGGCCACAGACAAAGCGGCTGCGGATGTAGAGGCCGAAAATCGCCCGCCGCAGTATGAGGTGAGGGTGACCGAAGTGGAGCAAGCGCTCCAGGAAGCCGCCAACAAGTGTGAGTCCTTGGAGGAGAGTAACAAGGCCCAAGCGGCCGAACTCACCAAGCTCTTCAAGAGCGAGGAGGCGCGGTCCGAGTCCGCGCGCTCACGAGGAGATCAAGCAAGCTGAATAGATAGCGGCTGGTAAGCCTTTTCTTTTACAGAGTATATTCGGCGGTGAAGATATGCTTTGCTAAATCGATATGGAGTGCTCTAGACGCTTTGCGGATCTCCCGAGGAGTGCTCGACGCCACAGTATTTCCGGGCCCAAGAAGGGAACACGCGGAGAAGCTCTTCTGGTCCAGTACTTGGCCGGAGCGGCCAGCGCTGCTAAACAACTAGATGATGCAGCTGGCGGAGCTGCATAGGATGTCCGGTTTGGCCATGAAGGACATCATAGTCCGGCTATGGCCGACCGGACCCATTCCGAGCAGCTACTTCGGCCTGGTCAAGCGGCTTGGCGACGCCTTACCCCGAGTAGAGACAGTGAATCGCTCGACATGCATAGAAGGTGCACGAATGGCCTTTTCCCGTGTCAAGATGCACTGGGCGAGAGGTCGCCATCGTGGCAGTTGAGGGTGAGGGAGTCCTGGATTAGGGGGTCCCCGGGCGTCCGGGCTATGTGACATGGGCCGGACTGGTGGGCCCTAAAGAGACAAGATAGAAGGCTTCCTCCTGTGTCCGGATGGGACTCTCCTTGGTGTGGAAGGCAAGCTTGGCGTTCGGATATGAAGATTCCTTTCTCTTGTAAACCGAGCTCTGTACAAACCCTAGCCCCCTCCGTCTATATAAACTGGAGGGTTTAGTCCGTAGAGGCAGGATAGTCATAATCATATAGGCTAGACTCTAGGGTTTAGCCATTACGATCTGAGGTAGATCAACTCTTGTAACCCCTATACTCATCAAAGTCAATCAAGCAGGACGTAGGGTATTACCTCCATCAAGAGGGCCCGAACCTGGGTAAATGTGTCCCCTGCTCTCCTGTTACCTTCGATCCTTAGACGCACAGTTCGGGACCCCTACCCGAGATCTGCCGGTTTTGACACCGACATTGGTGCTTTCATTGAGAGTTCCTCTGTGCTGTCAGCAGGAGGTTCGATGGCTCCGTCAATCATCTACAACAATGCCGCCATGAAGGAGATCTTTCTCCCCGGCCAGATTTTTGTATTCGGCGGCCTCGTGATGCGTGCCAATTCCATTGGCCACCTCGAGCAGATCGACAGCTATGCCCCTGGTTATTAGATCAGTTTCAGGAACTTAAACTATGTCGCTGATATCCGAGGAGATTTGATCTTCAAAGGGTTCGCGGGCCCGATTACCGCTCTGGCCTTAGATCCATAGCAGGCCGATAGGTCCGAAGACGGGAGTCTAGAGCCCGCCGGACTCTCTGCACTTATGGAGCTTGCTGCCGAAGCAGCACCGGACACTCCGCCAAACTCTAGGTCCGAACACTCGAGGTCTGTGTCAAGCGGGCACCGCTAGGAGACTCTGACTCCGGACATCCCCATAGACTCTCGTTTCTCTGTCCAACCCTCACCTTTAAACGAGGCCCTGGACTTAATGCGATCACTCACCATTACGGAAGGACCGCTTCCGAACTACGCCCAGCCCAGACTAGGGGCTGAGAGCGGAGAATTTTGCGTCCCACCCACCACCCACTTCATAGCCACTGTAGAAGATTTAACCAACATGTTGGATTACGCCTCCGAAGACATCGACGGTATGGATGACGATGCCGGAGACGAACAAGGCCAAAACCCTCCGTTTACCGGACGATGGACGGCCACCTCCGCATATGACGTGTACATGGTGGACACACCCAAAGAGGATGGCAACGCCGGCAAGGAGAATCCGGTTCAGGACAAGCCTGCCGAAGCCCCTCCAAAGCGTCGACGTCAGCGGTGCCACTCAAAATCGCGTCGCGACAAAGACAGCAATACCGACACCGAAGACAATGATACTCCTGAGAATGCCGAAGACCCTGAAGCCACTATAGAGCCAACATTCGAACATGATGATTGGGAGGATGGGTAGGTAAACCCCGACGATCTTGTCGAGAACAAGGGCTCGGAGGATAGTAACTACCTACCGACCTCCGAAGAAGATGTGAGCCTCGGTGACGAAGATTTCATCGTGCCGGAGGAACCCCTTGAACAAGAGCGCTTTAAGTGCCGGCTAATCGCCATCGCAAGAAGCCTAAAAAAGAAGCAGCAACAGCTTCAAGATGATCAGGACTTACTCAATGACAAATGGACTAATGTCCTAGCAGCTGAGGAATATAGCCTCGAACGCCCAACAAAGAGCTACCCGAAGTGCAAGCTGCTACCGCAATTCGACGATGAGGCCCTAGAGCCCATACCACCAACGCGTGACGCTGCTGACAGACCTAACCGACCGTCACGTGGCCGGGACAGAGCGGCAACTCAGGCCGAGCACCAGCCCGCACCACCTCGCCATAAAAGCAGGGGAATGGCGGCTCCAGAATATACATACGACCTACGACAGGACCTGGACAATAGAGCCGGTCAAACCAGATCAATCAATGGATCAAGGGGACGTGCCCCAGCGCGAGAGGATGGCTGTCAGGCCTGGTGCGACAAGCACAACCTCACTCGGGCCGAAAATCGCATACAGACTTCATCCAAACTGTGTCGCGACATTGCCCGATACAGATGCGCCGCACACCCTCCATGCTTCACCAATGAAGTAGTGGAGCACCAGTTCCCAGAAGGGTTTAAACCTGTGAGCATCGACTCATACGACGGTACGATGGACCCTGCAGTCTGGATTGAAGATTTTCTTCTCCACATACACATGGCTCGCGGTGACGACCTACATGCCATCAAATATCTTCCCTTGAAACTTAAGGGACCAACGCGACACTGGTTAAACAGCCTCCCAGAAAATTCTATTGGCAGCTGGGAAGATTTGGAAGATGCCTTTAGAGACAACTTCCAAGGTACCTATGTACGACTCCCAGACGCCGATGACCTCAGTCACATAGTCCAGCAACCTGGAGAGTCAGCCCGGAAACTCTAGACAAGGTTCTTAATTAAAAAGAACCAAATTGTTGATTGTCCGGATGCCGAAGCCCTCACGGCCTTTAAACATAGCGTCTGTGACGAGTGGCTCGCCCGACACCTCAGCCAAGAAAAGCCGAAGTCCATGGCAGTCCTTACCGCACTAATGACCCGCTTTTGCGCGGGAGAAGATAGCTGGCTTGCACGCAAAAGCAATAGCACTAGTGACCCCGACACCTCTGAAGCCAGGGACGACAATGGCAAACCACGACACAACAAGCATAAGCGTCGAATCAATAACGAAAATACCGAAGACACAACAGTCAACGCTGGATTCAACGGCTCTAAATCCGGTCAATGGAAGAATCCATTCAAAGGAAACAGAGATGGTCCATCTAGCTTGGACAGAATACTCGATCGGCCTTGCCAGATTCACGGCACCCCCGATAAGCCTGCCAATTATACCAACAGAAACTGTTGGGTCTTTAGGCATGCCATCAAGCTTAACACCAAGCATAAAGGGAAAGGGCCGCCCAGCGAGGACGACGATGAAGAGCCTCGCCCACCGAACATGGAGGGGTAGAAGAAATTTCCCCCCGAGGTAAAAACGGTGAATATGATATATGTCACACATATCCCCAAGCGGGAGCGCAAGCGCGCATTAAGGGACGTCTACGCCATCGAGCCGGTCGCCCCAACATTCAACACATGGCCAGCTTGTCCGATCACCTTCGATCGAAAGGACCAGCCAACTAATATCCGTCGTGGAGGTTCGGCAGCTCTGGTCCTTGATCCAATCATCGACGGATTCCACTTTACGCGAGTCCTCATGGACGGTGACATTAGTCTCAACCTGCTTTATCAGGACACTGCCTGCAAAATGGGCATTGATTCGTCAAGAATCAAGCCAACTAAAACTACCTTTAAAGGAGTAATGCCCGGTGTAGAGGCCCGCTGTACGGGCTCAGTAACATGGGAAGTCGTCTTCGGTTCACCAGACAACTTCCGAAGTGAAGACTTGATCTTTGATATCGTCCCCTTCCGCAGTGGATATCACGCACTGCTCGGACGAACCGCTTTCGCCCGTTTTAACGCGGTCCCGCACTATGCTTATTTAAAGCTCAAGATGCCCGACCCACGTGGCGTCATTACAATCAATGGAAACACGGAACACTCCCTCCGTACTGAGGAGCATAATGCGGCCATCGCGGCCAAAGTACAGAGCGGCCTGGTCAAGCCACACACCTCATCAGCCATCAAGCCGCTGACCTTCATTAAACAAGACCGTTCAGTTCCGCCTGCTGATAGCTCGGTAATTCCAGAGCTGGACTAGTAGTTTCGCCTCCGCCGGTCGCCGCACACATCCGTAAACTTCATACTACGTGTGCATAATTATGCACTTAAAATACCTTGGGCATCGGCGGAGGCACAATACGGATAGGCCCATAGTACGGTTCGACCCTATATGGCCTTCCCCTTTTCCTTAATTATTTTTTGTCTTTTACCACAGGTAAACTAAGACCTATTCTTCCTACGGACTTACAAGGACTCTTTTCGAGCCTGGTTTCGTACAAATAACTGAAGTCCATTCCTTTCAAGGAATCCCTCTCTCCAAGGCGAAAGCGATGCAGACGTGCGGCATGAGGTCCAAAGGATCTTGTAGACCCAGAACTTTATTCAAGAACCTGCATAGAGATTTTTTCCTTCTTCTTAGACCCTTGGAAGGTAAAATGGCCTTGGCGATTATGGTGACCTATGTAAGATCGCGTTTTGACGTATCAGCCAGATTCTAGTGAAAACAATTTATATTTGGTATCGCCTTTATTCATAGACCGTATACCGTCTCCTCAGTTGTCTCACTTACACACCTCGACACAAATTGCCAGGGGCTCTACATGGCCACACATGTGTCGCCAAACAAAACCCGAATAGCTTTATAGCATAATTTAGCATCTTGAGCTTGGCATTATATGCATCAGCTTCGAATCATGTCTTTGGTCAATAGTTGGGTTGCCCGACCCCTGTGTTTGCTACCTTACGTTCTGTTTGTTCGGCTAGGGTAGTAAAGGGAGAACTACTGCGATCGTGTTTCTGGTTCGTCCGGTCAAGCACCTCAGTAGAGAAAGCCAAAAACTGACTGTCATGATGCGGCGAGAGCTGGTCCGCCACTCGGCGACTTATTAAAATCTTTAGCGATTGTTTCCGTATTACACGAAGGACCGCTTTCCCGGTCACATACGCAACGCATCCACATCCGGATAGCCGCGCACATACCATGGGCTATCTTCTAGCCCCATCGTCAAACTCCTATGGCTAAGTGAGAGTGGTAAAGCCACATAGTCTGATTGCCTGGTTCGCTGCACTGACACCTCCTTCACGGACCAAGACGTGGGGTCAAGTGTGATCATGTGCTATTCCGAACACCCCTCGTAGTATCTACGTGGGGGCTGAAGCCGACGACTGGAAAACTCTCAGGAATACAAAATGGCCGCACGGGAGGGAAGAACTTTCAGACAAAGGCACAAATATATTACAAAGCCTTCAGATATAATAAAAAGTCCGGACAATTCGGGTACATTTATTCGAACATAATGTCCTTTGAGCATTGACCCTCTATCAAGAGGGCACCCTCTAGGACGTCCTCTAAATAGCGCTCCGGCGTGCGATGGTTCTTGCCTCCGGGAGGGCCCTCGACAGCCACTTCGGCAGCCTTCATCTTCGCCCAGTGCATTTTGACGTGGGCGAAGGCCATCCGTGCACCTTCTATGCACACCGACCGCTTGATTGCCTCGATTCGGGGCACTGCATCGACAAGTCGCCGATCCAGGCCGAAATAACTGTTTGGAATGGGTTCGGCGGGCCATAGCCGAACTATGACGTCCTTTATGGCCACTTCGGACATCTTATGCAGGTCGGCCCACTGTGCTATTTGGTCATTCAGCAGCGCCGGGCGCTCCCACGTCGTGAATTCTGATCAGAATGGCTTCTCCGTCACATGTCCCTCCTGAGCCTGGAAGAATTGCACGGCGTCGGCGGCACTCTTCGGAAGATCCACAAAGGCATCTGGAGAACTCCACAGTCGATTAAGCAGGGCATATCTCTGATCGCCAAACTTAGTCTGTAAAAGAAAGGGCTTACCAGCCGCTATCTGTCCGGCCTGCCGGACCTCCTCGTGAGCCACCCTAGATTCGGATCGCGCCTCTTTGGCCTCCTCAAGGGCCTTGGCGAGCTCGGTTGCCTTGGTTTTATTCTCCTCCTCGAGGGACTTGCACTTGCGGGCAGCATCCTTGAGCTCTTGCTCCACTACAGATACCTGCTCCTCGACCTGGCGCCGGGTGGCTTGTTCAGTCTTCAAATCTGCAGCTGCTTTATCAGCGGCCGCATTGCTCACTCTCGCCTGCTCCTTGGCCCGGGCAAGTTCACCCCTGAGGGTCTCGACCTCAGCAGCACCATCTGCAATTTCACACATAACAAAGTCCAAGTTTCAACTTGGCATTCGCACATTCATATAGGCACAAATGGGATGTTCGCAGCATACCTTGTGCCTCGTCGAGCCGCCTGTTAATAAGGACGATGTCCTCATCGGCCTACTTTAGTTGTCGTTTCAGTTCAGAAACCTCCGCAGCCTGGGCGGTTGCCGCTAATAGTGAAGCCTGTTATTCCAGCCAAATAAGCATTTTATTTCCTGCAGATATATGTAGATCCTCTGTTCGCCCTTCTTCATGGGCCGACTAGAGTCTCAGGGGCTACTATCCATATACAGGCATATTTTCCATATGGAAAGTGGCTAAAGACATTACATTGCATACCTCGAAGCCTGTTAGTAGGCTCGTAAAGGCTTCATGCAACCCGCTTTTAGCGGACTGAATCTTCTCATCCACCGTACCCATCAAGGTACGGTGCTCCTACAAGACGGACACACTCCGCAGTCCGTCCCTCAGCATGTTCGGCGCCTCCTAATTCATGGAGGTCGCCGCAAGAATAGGCGCCCCCCTCCCTTGAAGGGGGTCGCTCATTCGACTTCAGATCTGTCTCCGGAGCGGTATTCGGCTGGGGGCCAAACTATCCAGGGCCCTCATCCCTGGTCTTCACAGGGGTCGCATCCCCCGTGTCCTCAACGGCCGAGGTATTACCCTCTGGTGCCGTATTGATGGTCCCCTGCATCTCTTGGTGACCCGGAGAAATCCTCTGTGATAACACCTCGATGTCACCCGTCCTAGGGGGCGAGGAAACTTGCGGAGGCGTCTCGCTCTCCATCATCTCCAGCGGCAAATCCCTGACGAGGAGGATTGTTGAGGGAGATTGATACGTCACCGTCGTATCTACTTTTCCAAACACTTTTGCCCTTATTTTGGACTCTAACTTGCATGATTTGAATGGAACTAACTCGGACTGACGCTGTTTTCAGCATAATTGCCATGGTGTTATTTTTGTGAAGAAATAAAATTTCTCGGAATGACCTAAAAATCAATGGAGAATTATTTTGGAATATATAATAAATACTGGAAGGAAGATCCACGTCAGGGGAGCCTCCACCTGTCCACGAGGGTGGGGGCGCGCCTGCCCCTTGGGCGCGCCCCCTGCCTCGTGGGCCCCCTGACACTCCATCGACCTCAACCTTGACTCCATATATTCACTTTCAGGGAGAAAAAAAATCAGAGAGAAGGATTTATCACGTTTTACGGTACGGAGCCGCCGCGAAGCCCTAAACTCTCTCGGGAGGGCTGATCCGGAGTCTGTTCCGGGCTCCGGAGAGGGGAATCCGTCGCCATAGTCATCATCAACCATCCTCCATCACCAATTTCATGATGCTCACCGCCGTGTGTCATTAATTCCATCGTAGGCTTGCTGGACGGTGATGGGTTGGATGAGATTTATCATGTAATCGAGTTAGTTTTGTTAGGGTTTGATCCCTAGTATCCACTATGTTCTAAGATTGATGTTGCTATGACTTTGCTATGCTTAATTCTTGTCACTAGGGCCTGAGTGCCAGGATTTCAGATCTGAACCTATTATGCTTTCACCAATATATGAGAGTTCTTGATCCTATCTTGTAAGTCTATAGTCACCTATTATGTGTTATGATCCGTTAACCCCGAAGTGACAATAATCGGGACACTTACCGGTGATGACCGTAGTTTGAGGAGTTCATGTATTCACTATGTGTTAATGCTTTGTTCCGGTACTCTATTAAAAGGAGGCCTTAATATCCCTTAGTTTCCAATAGGACCCCGCTGCCACAGGAGGGTAGGACAAAAGATGTCATGCAAGTTCTTTTCCATAAGCATGTATGACTATATTCGGAATACATGCCTACATTACATTGATGAACTGGAGCTAGTTCTGTGTCACCCTAGGTTATGACTGTTACATGATCGACCGCATCTGGCATAATTCTCCATCACCGATCCATTGCCTACGAGCTTTCCATATATTGTTCTTCGCTTATTTACTTTTCCGTTGCTATTGTTATCATCACTATAAAACACCAAAAATATTACTTTTGCTACTGTTACTTCTGCTATCGTTACCACTACTATCATATTACTTTGATACTAAATACCTTGCCGCAGATATTAAGTTTCCAGGTGTGGTTGAATTGAAAACTCAACTGCTAATACTTGAGATTATTCTTTGGCTCCCCTTGTGTCGAATCAATAAATTTGGGTTGAATACTCCACCCTCGAAAACTGTTGCGACCCCCTATATTTGTGGGTTATCAAGATTATTTTCTGGCGCCGTTGCCGGGGAGCATAGCTCTATTCTTTGAGTTACTTGGGATTTATATCTGCTTATCATTATGAAGAACTTGAAAGATCCAAGAACAAAGATTTATCCCTCAACTACGAGGGGAGGTAAGGAACTGCCTCTAGCTCTGCACTTGATTCACCTTCTGTTTTGAGTAAGCTTGCGACACCTAAACCTGCTTCTGCTATTAATTCTGATATGTCGCATGTTATTGATGATGCCACTTCTGCTATGCATGATACTTATGATGAAACTACTTATATGCTTGATAACACTGTGCCACTTGGTGAATTTCTTGATGAACAACTTGCTAGGGCTAGAGATAATGAAATTTTTGAAACTGATAATATTGATGAAAGTGATGATGAAGATTCTCCCCCTAGATATGAATTGCCTGTTGTTCCTGTGGGTTATGTTATGGATGAAGAAACTACTAGACTTTCTTGCTTGCAATGATAGGAGTGATCTTAAGAAATTTTAGCTAAGCTGAAACAAAAAAACTCTGAATGCTAGAATGAAATATGATCCTGCTTATGCTACTTCACATATCTTTGTTACTGATAAGGATTATGAATTTTTTGTCGACCCTGAGATAATTACTTTAGTTGAATCTGATCCTTTCTATGGCTATAAATCTGAAACTGTTGTGGCACATATTACTAAATTAAATGATATAGCCACCCTGTTCACTGATGATGAGAAAACTCGCTACTATTATATCCTTAAGATATTTCCGTTCTCATTAAAGGGTGATGCTAAGATATGGTTTAATTCTCTTGATCCTGGTTGTGTGCGTAGTCCCCAGGATATGATTTACTACTTCTCTACTAAATATTTCCCTGCTCATAAGAAACAAGCTGATTTAAGGGAAATATATAATTTTGTGCAAATTGAAGAAGAGAGTCTCTCACAAGCTTGGGGGAGGCTTCTCCAATTACTTAATGCTTTGCCTGATCATCCTCTTAAGAAAAATGAAATACTTGATATCTTTTATAATGGACTAACCGATGCTTCCAGGGACCACCTGGATAGTTGTGCTGGTTGTGTTTTCAGGGAAAGAACACCAGATGAAGCTGAAATTCTATTGAATAATATGTTGACTAATGAAAATAATTGGACACTTACTGATTCAATCCCTGATCCAATTCCTGAACCAACTCCTAAGCCAACTCCAAAGAAAAGGGGTATTCTATTTCTCAGTCCTGGAGATATGCAAGAGGCAAAGAAATCTATGAAAGAAAAAGATATTAAAGCTGAAGACGTTAAGAATTTACCTCCTATTGAAGAAATACATGGTCTTAATTTACCGCCTGTTGAAGAAATACATGGTTTTAATCCATCACCTATTGAAGAAATTCATGGTCTTGATAACCCGACACATGTAGTAAAGGCAAATTCTCTCTATAGATATGATAAAGCTGAAATCCCTCCTACTAAGTTTGCTAGCCAATGCTTAGATGAGTTTGATAACTTTATGGTTAAGCAAGAATATTTTAATGCTTACGTTGGTAGACAATTTAAACATAATGCTTATATGATTGAACACTTGAGTGATTATATGGCTAATGTTAAAGGTGAACTAAAACTTATTAGTAAACATGCTTCTATGGTTACCACTCACGTAGAACAAGTACTTAAGGCTCAGAATGATTTGCTCAATGAATTAAATAATAAGAATGATAATGCTGTTAGAGTTATGACTAGAGGTGGTAAAATGACTCATGAGCCTTTGTATCCTGAAGTCCATCCTAAAGAATTGAGCAGGATTCTCAGAGAAATAATATTGATGTACCTAGTCCTTCTAAAAGGAAGAGAAAGAAAAATGATAGGACTTTGCATGCTTCTAGTGAACCTATTGTAGACACACCTGAGAATCCTAATGATATTTCTATTTCTGATGCTGAAACACAATCTGGTAATGAGCATGAACCTAGTGATAATGTTAATAATAATGTTCATGTTGATGCTCAACCTAGTAATGACAATGAAGTAGAGATTGAACCTGCTGTTGATCTTGATAACCCACAATCAAAGAATAAACATTATGATAAGAGAGACTTTTTTTTGCTAGGAAGCACGGTAAGGAAAGAGAACCACGGGTTCAGAAACCCATGCCTTTTTCTTTCCAAACCATCCAAGAAAAAGGATGATGAGGATTTTGAGCGCTTTGCTGAAATGATCAGACCTATCTTTTTGCGTATGCGATTAACTGATATGCTCAAAATGAATCCTTATGCTAAGTATATGAAAGAAATTGTTACAAATAAAAGAAAGATACGGGAAGCTGAAATTTCCACCATGCTTGCTAATTATACTTTTAAGGGTGGAATACCTAAGAAACTTGGAGATCCAGGAGTACCAACTATACCATGCTCCATTAAAAGAAACTATGTTAAAACTGCTTTATGTGATCTTGGAGCCGGTGTTAGTGTTATGCCTCTCTCTTTATATTGTAGACTTGATTTGAATAAGTTGACACTTACTGAAATATCTTTGCAAATGACTGATAAATAAACTGCTATACCTGTCGGTATTTGTGAGGATGTGCCTGTTGTGGTTGCAAATGTTACTATTTTAACGGACTTTGTTATTCTTGATATTCCCGAGGATGATAGTGTGTCTATTATTCTTGGAAGACCCTTTTTGAATACTGCAGGAGCTGTTATTGATTGCACCAAAGGCAATGTCACTTTTCATGTTAATGGTAATGAGCATACGGTACACTTCCCGAGGAAACAACCTCAAGTCCACAGTATCAATTCTATTGGAAAAATTCCAACTATTACTATTGGAGGTTTTGAATTTCCTCTTCCCACTGTCAAGAAGAAATATGATATTCTCATTATTGGGGATGTACATATCCCCGTTGAGGTAACCTAGTGTTATTCGAAAATTCTCCGGTTCCATGTTATTCGGAATGAGTTTATTAACAAGACCTGATCAACCTTGTTAGTGGATTCCTTTTGATGAGCATGAGATGGATGAATTTAGAAAACACAACTCTCTGTACCCTCTTTTTACTTTCTGTTATTTATATTAAATAAAGCAAAAATAGTAATTTCTGTCTATTTTCTGAATTATCCGTGCAATAAAAAATACCCCGAAAATAAAAGTTCTCCAAATGCCCTGAAAATTAAATATGTTTTTTCTAGAATATTTGAGAATATCTGGCACTGAAAACACAGCAGGGGAGCAAGCACCTGGCCACGAGGGTGGAGGGCGCGCCCTACCCCCCTGGGTGCACCCCCCTGCCTCGTGGGCCCATGGTGGCTCCCCTCCACTTATTCCAGCTACCACACACTCCTTCTTCCTCCCAGAAACATCACTAGCCAGCTCAAACCCGAGTCCAAGCTCATCTTGCTGCCATTTTCGATCTCCTTGCTCAAAGCACCTCTCACAAAACTGCTTTGAGGGATTGTTCCTTGGTATGTGACTCCTCCAATGGTCCAATTAGTTTTTGTTCCAGTGCTCTATTCATTGCATATTTTTGCTGCTTAGGTGACCCTGTTCTTGAGCTTGCATGTCAAATTTATATGGTCAAAAGTAGTTTTGATGCATGATATATCCTCTAGGCACTTGTGGGAGTAGTTGCTATCAATTTTATTGAGTTTGGTTCACTTTTATTTTGAAGTTACTAAAATTTCAGAAATTTTTTCAGAGGAAGAAATATGTTTAGGAAAATGTGCCAAGGTGGCCCTTCAAGGAAGCAAGGACCTAGGATCGCAATACGCGATACCGATGATGAACCATCGAGGGAAGCTCAGGTGCGGGCTTGTGAATGGCCGTCAGAGGACTTTATGGATCGAGCGGGAATCAAGGAAGAATTTAACGCGTTTGTGCATAATGCCGATCTTGAGAGCTTCGAGGCAGATAAGTGCCGCCAATACCACTATCTCACTGATTCCTTTGTGAGAAGGTTTGAATTTTCATCATCACATAATTCTCAAACTGTCCTATTTGATCTTTATGAAAATTCTTATACTATGGACTTAGAGAATTTTACCACTGCTTGTAAACTTCCACAATGGGACACCACTAGTGAGCCTCGCAAATCTGAGTTTAGAGATTTTCTTGCTAGTATAACCGTGGGGGAATCTAGAGATGTGACGCAAGCTACCATATGGAGCATTCATTTTCCTGCTATACATTATTTTGCTCTCTTCATAGGTAGGTGCATAAATGGTAAGGATGAAGCATGTCACATGTGTGTGCCTGATCTTAGCGTTCTCAAAAGCGCTGTTTAGGAGATAAACAATACAACTTGGGGGCTATCGTTGCACGTAGGTTGCACAATAATCGTATTCATGGAGATTTCTTTGGTGGAATTTATGCAACCCGTCTAGCTAATTTTCTTGATATACCCATACGTGGGTATGATATTGAGTTGCCTCCTGTTTATTTAGATTATGAGGCTATGGTTCGTCATCAGTTTGTTGAGAGGAACGATCAGTTCCTCCAGTACCAACTAATCTTTGACAGACGACGCACCTATCACGTCGCTCTCCCTGCTCCTGCTTTCTTTGACTCTTAGGCAAAAGGGAGATATGTTATAACTAGGGAGGAGGCAGACGAGTATAAGAGGAGGACAGAGACGATCCATCTCCAAGCAGCAGCTCATGAGGCAATTGCCGCTGCATCTCAGTATGACCCCAGCTACAACCTTGGATATCCGCCAGGCCAGTCGTGGCCATAGGCCAACTTAGGCCAAAAGCGTAAGCTTGGGGGAGTACGTATTTCTCTCCGACATTACATTCATGTTCACACACTCATTGCTAGTTGTCGGTGCTCATACTTTTTCATTGTATCATCCATGGTAGTTTATTTTCCTTTTTATGCTTTCTTCTTGTGTGTTTAATAAACCTTAGTAAAAAACCAAAAAAAATTAGTTGTAGCTTTTAGCTAGTTTACTTTCCATGCCCGTTGTAGTAGTAACTAAAAATAAAACCCAAAAAGATTTCTCGTTCTTCGTTTGCTTGTTGGGAGCTTTCCCGTGTAAATAGTTTTATTTCTTTTCTTTCCTTTGGGGGTCGAGAGGAGAAGACCATAATTATAATGTTAAAGTGGCTCTTATATGCATTATTGTTGATCTAACAAAGAGCCCATATTACCTTGTCTTCTCTATTGAATTGAATGCTTGCAGATTCCAGCTTAGTCCAATGCACATGCACTATTATTATTATCCACATCGTTTGGTCGTGCAAGTGAAAGGCAATATTGATGATTATATGATGAACTTATTGAGATGAGAAAAGCTGGTATGAACTCGACCTCTCTTGTTTTTGTAAATATGATTAGTTCATTGTTCTTGATCCAACCTATTATGAATAAACATGTTTGCAATGACAATTAGAGATTATAGTTGCTTATGCCATGCTGAATTAGCTAGGAGCTTATAATGGTTTACCTTGCGTGCCAACATGCTATTAAAATGGTTGTGATGTGGTATGATAGGGTGGTATCCTCTTTTGAACGATCCGAGTGGCTTGACTTGGCACATGTTCACACATGTAGTTGAAACAAAATCAACATAGCCTCTACATATTTATGTTCATGGTGCATTATATCCTACTCATGCTTGCATTTGGTGTTGATTAATTTTAATGCATGTTCATGACTGTTGTCGCTCTCTAGCTGGTCGCTTCCTAGTCTTTTTCTAGCCTTCACCTGTACTAAGCGGGAATACTGCTTGTGCATCCAATTCCATAAACCCCAAAGTTGTTCCATATGAGTCCACCATACCTACCTATTATCTACCTGCCGTTCCAAGTAAATTTGTATGTGCCAAACTCTAAACCTTCAAATAAACATTCTGTTTTGTATGCTCGGATAGCTCATGTATCAACTGGGGCTGTCCGTATCTTCCATGTTAGGCGGGTTATTCTCAAGAGGAGTGGACTCCGCTCCTCACTCACGAGAAAATGCCTGGTCACCGGGATGCCCAGTCCCATGCTTTATGCAAATCAAATCAAAATAATTGCAAACAAAACTCCCCCGGGACTGTTGTTAGTTGGAGGCACTTGTTGTTTCGAGCAAGCCATGGATTGATGCTTGTTGGTGGAGGGGGAGTATAAACTTTACCATTCTGTTTGGGAACCGCCTATAATGTGTGTAGGATGGAAGATATTGCCATCTCTCGGTTGTTATGTTGACAATAAAAGTATACCGCTCAAAATATTATTCATATCTATTTCAAAACCGAGCTCTGGCACCTCTACAAATCCCTGCTTCCCTCTGCGAAGGGCCTATCTATTTACTATTAGTTTACATTGAGTATGACTTGACTGGATCTCTGTCGGTGTCAAAACCGGCGGATCTTGGGTAGGGGGTCCCAAACTGTGCGTCTAGGCCGGATGGTAATAGGAGGCAAGGGACACGAAGTTTTACCCAGGTTCGGGCCCTCTCGATAGAGGTAAAACCCTACGTCCTGCTTGATTAATATTGATGATATGGGTAGTACAAGAGTAGATCTACCACGAGATCGGAGAGGCTAAACCCTAGAAGCTAGCCTATGGTATGATTGTTGTTCTGTATGTTGTCCTACGGACTAAAACCCTCCGGTTTATATAGATACCGGAGAGGGTTAGGGTTACACAAAGTCGGTTATAATGGTAGGAGATCTGCATATCCGTATCGCCAAGCTTGCCTTCCACGCCAAGGAAAGTCCTTTCCGGACACGGGACGAAGTCTTCAATCTTGTATCTTCATAGTCTAGGAGTCCGGCTGAAGGTATAGTCCGGCCATCCATACACTCCCTAATCCAGGACTCCCTCAGTAGCCCCTGAACCAGGCTTCAATGACGACGAGTCCGACGCGCAGTTTGTCTTCGGCATTGCAAGGCGGGTTCCTCCTCCAAGTACTTTATAGAAGATTTTGAACACAAAGATAGTGTTCGGCTTTGCAAAATAAGTTTCCACATACTGCCATAGAGAGAATAATATTTTCACAAATCTAATCTGCTGACGTATTCCGTAGTGTGACACACCACGGCCAAGCCTTTATTCGAATCGTTTTATTATCCCACCTCAGCGCGTCATGCGAGGCGGTTTCCTTGGCACGTCTTGTCGAAGCAGAGATCGTGTCCCCTTATTCCGGGATTCTCATCAATACAGGCGTGGGTAACCCAACCGCGCCATTGATTACGGTGCTTGGGGATAAGCGAGTTTTACCAGGTTGGTGGGGACACATAGTTGCGTCCACCCATATAAGGGGATAAGGATCCACCTTTTCACCTACGCCTTCTTCCTCCTTTGCCTATCCATTCTTGCGCACCCGAGCTCCAGCGCCCAAGTCCGCACTCCCCACCTCAACCTTCTCCAGCCATGTCCGGAGCGGGAGGCAAGTGGATGGTCTCCTCCGTTACGGAGGGACACATCAAAAGACTAAGGAAGGCCGGATACTTGTCTAACGACATTGCGCACCGGCTTCCTGAAGAGGGGCAGCTCATCCCCACCCCTAGGCCCCATGAGAGGGTGGTGTTCCTCCCCCATTTCCTCCGCGGACTGGGCTTCCCTCTCCACCCATTTGTCCGGGGGCTCATGTTCTACTATGGCCTGGATTTCCACGATCTGGCCCCGAACTTTGTCCTCAACATCTCGGCGTTTATCATCGTGTGCGAGGCTTTCCTCCGCATCCGCCCCCATTTCGGCCTATGGATCAAGACTTTCAATGTCAAGCCGAAGGTGGTGCACGGTAACCAGGCGGAGTGCGGAGGCGCCATGGTGGGCAAGATACCCAACGTCTTATGGCTCAAGGGCTCCTTTGTGGAGACCCTGAAGGGGTGGCAATCGGGGTGGTTTTACATCACCGAGCCGCGCGACCCTGAATGGGTCGGAGCCCCTGAGTTCCGATCCGGACCCCCTACGCGGCTCACCTCCTGGAAGGAGATGGGCCTGTCGTGGGGTAAAAAAGGAGAGCTGACCGGACTCCAAACATGCGTCCAAACCCTGGTGGATAAGAAGCTCAAACTTGTCAACGTAGTCCAGGTTATGCTCATCCGCTGGATCCTCCCGTGTCAACAACGGGCTTTCAACCTGTGGGAGTTCAACCCGGCGCGGCACTGAACTCTAAGCAAGCTCTTCGACACGATGTACGAAGATGCCTGGATGGTGCTTTTCAAGGGCGCCGAGGCCTCCGCATCCGCTACCGAGGATCGCGGATTCAGTACGCAGCGTCACGCTCATGCGGTAAGCTTTTTTTACCTTTTACAGGGTATTCGTTTTTCATAGTTTGACTCCATGCGGGATCTAAGCTCCCTTACCTTTGACAGGATTGGCAGGAGACGTCCTGACAGATCAACTGTCCGACTCCTTTGCCCGAAGGCCCAGCGGACGCTCGTTTGGCGAAGCTGCTGGTTCCGGCACCCCATGTGGTGCCGGAGAAGAAGGCCAAGAAGAAGGCCACGGGGACTCGAAAGAGTGACCGGCGCCTGGAGGTGTCGGATCCCTCATCCGACGACTCCAAGACGCACTCCTCCCATGAAGACGAGGAGGAGGAAGAAGAGACCCCTCCCCCTCCAGCGGGGGAAGGGAAGAAAAGGAAGGCCGCCCCAACTGGGGAGGCCGAAGGGTCCAATAAGGGGAAAACCCTTCCTCCGGACTACTCCACCGACGCCGACGACGGCAGAGAGGAGTGGCCGCTCAGGGCCAAGCCCCTGGCTAAATCGTAAGTATCCGGATACTAGAGTAATTCATAGTATTCCTTTATCGCACAGCTTTCCCTTACGTCGAATATGTTTATGCAGCCCACCCAAAGACCGGCTCGACGCGTCGTCGAGCGGTTCACTGGACTCGTCGGCCGTGAATTCGCTTCCGACGACTTCCTCCCCCCGCCCTACGGACGACACCGAAGTGTTGTCCGAACAGGTTCCAAGCCAGGAGGAGGTGGTCCTGGAGGCGCCGCAAGGCGACCTCCCGGACCCCAGGAGTGAAGGGGATAGAACCCCCCAGGGCTCCAAGTCCGGCTCTAGGCCGGACACCGCTCCGGAACCTTCAAAGGTTCCAGAGTCCGGCGGGCGACCTCCTTCCAAGAGGAGCAAGCCCACCGTGCCGGTGACCCCCGTCCAACCGGAGGCGCCGGACAATCGGTTGGAGGTGCTCGAAGGCGCCTCCATCGACGAGGAGCACCGCACCATTATGAGTGCGGTGGTCCAGAAGGTTCAGTCCGCCAAGAGCAGACTGACTGATACTTGTACTAGCCTTTTAACAGGCTTTGAGGCAAGTAAAGAATGTGTAAATAATATTACCGCATAGACAGTATCCCCTGATGCTCTGTTTGGCGTTCGAGAAGAAAAGCCGAATAGAGGATCAAATAAAATTCGCAGGAGTCTAACAAAAAGGATTCAATATGCGTATGCAGGCTTCTCTGCTGGCGTCCGCCGTACTGACTGTGGAAGTGGACACGCTAAAGCAGAACCTCGAGCAGTCCGAGCAAGAGCTCGGGCGTGCCAAGAAGCAGCTCGAGGAGAAGGAAGGTAAGAAATACCTTGTTTTAAATATATATAAAAAAAGTGCAATTGCAAAAAATGACAGGATCATCATGGCTATTGTAGGGGCCACGTCTGAGGTGGCGACCCTTAAGCAAGCGCTGGTCGAGGCCAAGAAGAGGGCGGCCACGGAGCGCACCGAGCGGGAGAAGTATGAGGCCGAGGTTGGCAAGGTGAGGCAAGAGCTCCAGGCTCTCATGGGTAAACATGAGAGTTTGGAGCTTGACTCAAAGACGCGAGCGTCCGAGCTCGCGGTGGCTATTGAAAATGCCAAGTCTGCCAAGGCCGAATCCCAGAAGACCTTCCAGGAGTTGGATGAGGTGAAAAAGATAGCGGCGGGTAAGGCATTCTTTATGCAAAGCAAACACATAAACGTAAGTTACTTGTTACTTACCCGAATCCGGAGCTCTCCAGGAGCATTCGCAGATCTTCCCCGTAGCGTGTCCGATGCCGCCGCATTCTATCGAGCCGAGGAGGGCAGCTCGACAGAGAAGGTGTTCTGGTCTTAGTATGCTGAGGCCGGACACCCCGTGCCCTTGAGCGACCAGCTGAAGCAACTGGTTGAGCTCCACAAGGCGGCCGAACAAGCCATGAAGGGCCTCATAGTTCGGCTGTGGCCTGGAGAGGCTCTGCCTGGGAGCTATTTCGGGTTGGTGCGGCGGCTGGTGGGGGCCTGTCCAAGGCTCGAAGTCATCAAGCGCTCCGTCTGCATTGAAGGTGCCCGTAGGGCCCTTGCCCATGCTAAGGTGCACTGGGGCAAGCTGGATGCTGAGAAGCTTGTGAAGGACGGGCCACCGCTGGGGAAGGAGCATCGCAAGCTCGAGAATTATTATAAGGATGTTCTGAAGGGTGCCTGCCTTATGGCGGATGAGTGTTCCAGGGATGTAATTTTTGAGTAAAACTCGCTCGTTTTGTCCTGTGCGCTGAAAACTTGTTCATATGCGCTAAGCAATGCTGTTGGAATTTAAAATATTACCTTCTGTGCGGCTGTTTATCAATTCTGAGAGATGGCGAGTCGTCGGCTTCTGCCCCCGTGCCGCTAGTGCTGGGGTATTCGGGGATAAACCTGAGCGCTCTTTTTCCCATGTTTGGGTCCTTCGAGGGAGGCGCTCAGCACAACGAACAAGGCAATTGGACTATAATGCTTGAACACTCTCACTTAGCCATAGAATTCTATAATTTTAAATTTCATCGAAGCCCCTGGTATTTGGAAGACCGAGTTCGGGGCGCTATCCACGCCTTGGCCGGACAGAGCCGACTCCTCGCTCTAAGCGGCATAAGTCTTTAAGGACTCGAAGAACCTCTCGAACAGCGACCAGCTCTCACTTCATCATGACAGTCAATTTTAGCTTTCTCTACTGAGGTGCTCGACCCAGCTCAACTGGGGCACAATCGCAGTAGTTCTCCTAGTGCTACCTTAGCCGATATAGCAGAACGTAAGGCACCAAAACATAGGAGCCGGGCAAACCCAACTATTGACCCAAGACATGATTCGGAGCCGATGCATATAATGCTATAAGTTCGGGGTGCCGCACTTGTTAAAGTGTTCGGACTTCTCACACCATATTGAGGGGTACTAAAGCCCCTGGCGTATTTTGGCCGTACCAACGTGTACGGGTGCAACATGTCGTTAAGGAACATATATAAAGAAAAAAGGTAATGCAAAAATAGAAAAAAGCTATGCATTGTTTATTAAAAAGGGCTGTGATCAAAGCAGAATGATACAAATAATGCGATAAGTGGAAGGTTGGACTAGTTAACATGTCCATTCCAGGGGCAAGTTGCAGAATAGTATGCGGAACAGGTATACTGCTCATGATGGAGAACACCTAGGAGTTCCGTAATGCGGCGTGGCTTGTCTACTTCCCTGGTTCTTGCATCGTTTGTGCGGCAATTGAACTGCCGAACAGGCCTTCCGAAGGATGGAGTCCTGAAAGTAAGAGAAAATTAAAAAATCGGCGGCCCCTGGTACGGTTTAAGCCGTGTTTTGGGCGTGCCGTGATGGTGCCCCTCCCCCTGTACCCATGGTATCTCTAGAGCATAGTTATGTACGTGAAGTACTAGCGTCGTCTTTTTGCGAGGGTTGGGGTTGGGGCCGCATTGCTATGCCTGCTTGGATCATGCCAGGCGGTCTTGTTGTAGGTTACTCCGGGCGCGCTTGACGGTGTCCGGTCGTTTAGTGGCCGGACTGGAGAATTGCCTGGAGAGGCTGCTTTGTACTTCCGCAGCAAGGGCCGCCGTGTGCTCCTCCGTTCGGAGAGAGCGTTCGGTGTTTCCATTGACTGTAATTACTCCTCAAGGGCCTGGCATCTTGATCTTAAGGTATGCGTAGTGCGGTACCGCATTGAACTTGGCAAATGCGGTTCGCCCGAGCAGTGCGTGATAGCCACTGCGGAATGGGACTATGTCGAAGATTAGCTCCTCGCTTTGGAAATTATCCGGAGATCCGAAGACCACTTCAAGTGTGACTGAGCCTGTACAGTTGGCCTCTGCACATGGTATTACGCCTTTAAAGGTCGTTTTGGTGGGCTTAATCCTCGAGGGATCTATGCCCATTTTCCGCACTTATCCTGGTAAAGCAGGTTCAGGCTACTGTCGCCGTCCATAAGGACTCTAGTGAGATGAAATCCGTCAATAATTGGGTCTAGAATCAATGCGGCGAATCCGCCATGACGGGTGCTAGTGGGATGGTCCCTTCGATCAAAGGTGATCGGGCAGGAGGACCATGGGTTGAACTTTGGGGCGACTGGCTCTATCGCGTATACGTCCCTTACCGCGCGCTTCCACTCTCTCTTGGGGATGTGGGTTGCGTATATCATGTTCACCGTCCGC
Organism: Triticum urartu; assembly: GCF_003073215.2. NCBI lineage: Eukaryota > Viridiplantae > Streptophyta > Magnoliopsida > Poales > Poaceae > Triticum > Triticum urartu. The sequence goes on along the minus strand of NC_053026.1, from coordinate 72,326,994 downwards.
ACTTGTGGGGGAAAACCCTTCTGTCCACTGTTGTTCGGCGGCCGGGGCTCCTCATCGTCATCGCTATGCAGCCCCTTGTCTGTATTTTCGGCATTTAACTTGCCTGCCTGCTTGAACACCCAACAATCCCTGTTGGTGTGATTGGCCGGCTTTTCGGGGGTGCCATGTATCTGGCACAAGCGGTCGAGTATTCGGTCCAAACTGGACGGGCCCCTAGGATTTCTTTTGAATGGCTTTTTCCACTGACCGGATTTATAGCCTCTGAATCCGGCATTAACTGCCGTATCCTCAACATTGTCGCCGTTAGTGCGATGCTTCTGCTTGTTGCGACGCGACCTGCCATTACTGTCCCTGGTATCCGAATTACCAGGGTTCTTGGTCACATTGTTGCTACGAGCAAGCCAGCTGTCTTCTCCCGCGCAAAAGCGGGTCATGAGTGTCGTGAGTGCTGCCATAGATTTTGGCTTTTCCTGTCCAAGGTGCCGGGCAAGCCAGTCGTCATGGATATTGTGCTTGAAGGCTGCTAGGGCCTGAGCGTCCGGACAGTTGACTATTTGATTTTTCTTTGTTAGGAACCGTGTCCAGAATTGCCCGGCCGATTCCTTTGGCTGCTGAATTACGTGGCTTAGGTCATTGGCGTCTAGTGGTCGCACATAAGTTCCCTGGAAATTGTCGAGGAATGCGGCTTCCAGGTCCTCCCAACAACTGATTGATCCTGCTGGCAAGCTGTTAAGCCAATGCCGAGCTGGTCCTTTAAGCTTGAGTGGGAGGTATTTGATGGCGTGGAGATCATCGCCGCGGGCCATGTGGATATGAAGGAGACAATCCTCGATCCATACCGCAGGATCTGTTGTGCCATCATATGATTCGATGTTTACGGGTTTGAAACCCTCGGGGATTTGATGATTCATTACTTCGTTTATGAAGCATAGTGGGTGTGCGGCGCCTCTGTACTGGGCTATATCACGACGTAGCTCCAATGAGTTTTGTCTACTGTGTTCGGCCCTACCAGATTTGTGTCCGGTGTGACGATTACCGTCTCGAGTCATGGGGTGCCCACGCGATCCGTAGATCGATCTTGTTTGCATTTCCTTGTCCTCCAACATATCTCGCAGGCCTGGCGCATTTTCCCGTGCCTTGGTATGGGGTGCGGCTTGAGTGGAGGGCCGAGAGGCCTCTCTGTCGCGGCCACGAGGTGGCCGGTCGGCCGTATCAAGTGCTGGTGATGTAGGTTTAAGTGCTTCCTCCTCTAATCGGGGTAGCAACCTGCGCTTTGGGTAGCTCTTGGAGGGGCGTTCGAGTTTATGCTCTTCGGCCGCAAGGACTTCAGTCCATCTGTCGACTAGCAAATCTTGATCAGCTCTAAGCTGTTGCTGTTTTTCTTGAGGCTTCTTGCCGTGGCCATAAGCCGGTGTTGAAAACGCTCTTGCTCGATGGGGTCCTCTGGCGCGACGAATTCGTCGTCGTCGAGGCTTGCCTCGTCTTCGGAGGGAGGCGTATAGTTATCGTCCTCGACCTCTCTGTCTGCCGCTCTCTCGTGAGGGCTGGCTTCTCCATCCTCCTGTGCTGAATCTTGCTGGAGGGGGTTTTCTTCGGCGCTCTCTGGAGTATTATTATCTCCTGTGCTGGAGTCACCGTATTTGCTTTGGCGGGATTTTGAGCGGCGCCGCTGACGCCGGCGCTTAGGCTGTTTCTTGGAGGGGTCATCCTCCGCTGTTCCATCGCCGTCTCCTTCTTTTGGGGTGTCCACCATGTATATGTCATATGACGAGGTGGCTTTCCAGGGCCCAATAGGCACTGGTTCTTCATCGTCTCCTGCATCGGCGTCCATACCGTCGATGTCTTCGAAGTCAAAGTCGAGCATGTCGGTTAAATCGTCGATAGTGGCTACAAAGTGGGTGGTGGGTGGGCTTTGAATTTCTTCATGTCCGTATCCCAACCTTGCTGACCATAGTCCGGCCAGGGCTCTCCTGATAAAGAGAGAGACTTTAGTGTCTTCAGAATATCGCCGAAAGGCGAGTGCTGAAAGATGTCCGCGACAGTAAACTCCATGATCGGCGCCCAATCGGATTCGATCGGTAGGGGCGCGGAGGGTTCGGAGTCCGGAGAGGAGTCCGGCTCCTTGGAGTCACGAGTCTCGTGGAGTGCAGGGCTGGTGTTCGGCTCGATCGCCATTGGGATCGCAGCCCCCGAGGCGGCGTCCAACCACCCATCCTCGATCGGCGCAGTTGGCTCCAAATTAAGGTTCGAAGCCGATACGGGTGCGGCCTCCAGGGCACTGTTCGGCGGCAGAGCTAGATCATGCTCGTCATGACAGTGCGGCGCGCTCGGTAGTGGCTCGAATCCGTCGAGGGTCAAGTCCCCGCGGATGTTAGCCGTGTAGTTTAAACTTCCAAATCTGACCCGACGGCCAGGGGCATAGCTTTCGATCTGCTCCAGATGGCCAAGTGAATTGGCCCGCAGTGCGGAGCCGCCGAAGACGAAGATCTGTCTGGGGAGGAAGGTCTCACCCTGGACTGCATCGCTATTGATGATCGTAGGAGCCATCAAGCCTAATGGCGACCACACAGAGGAACTCTCAATGAAAGCACCAATGTCGGTGTCAAAACCGGCGGATCTCAGGTAGGGGGTCCCGAACTGTGCGTCTAGGCCGGATGGTAACAGGAGGCAAGGGACACGAAGTTTTACCCAGGTTCGGGCCCTCTCGATAGAGGTAAAACCCTATGTCCTGCTTGATTAATATTGATGATATGGGCAGTACAAGAGTAGATCTACCACGAGATCGGAGAGGCTAAACCCTAGAAGCTAGCCTATGGTATGATTGTTGTTCTGTATGTTGTCCTACGGACTAAAACCCTCCGGTTTATATAGACACCGGAGAGGGTTAGGGTTACACAAAGTCGGTTATAATGGTAGGAGATCTGCATATCCGTATCGCCAAGCTTGCCTTCCACGCCAAGGAAAGTCCTTTCCGGACACGGGACGAAGTCTTCAATCTTGTATCTTCATAGTCCAGGAGTCCGGCTAAAGGTATAGTCCGGCCATCCGGACACCCCCTAATCCAGGACTCCCTCAATCTCTTTTACCATGAATTACAATGTCTAGTTAGTCCTTGATCTTTAAAGGTGCTCTGCATTTATGTTCCATGGTCTCAGAAAGGGCTAGCGAGATACCATCTTGTTATATCATATCATGATTATTTTGAGAAAGTGTTGTCATCCGAGATTTATTATTATTGCTTGCTAGTTGGTTATGTCATTGATATGAGTAAACATGAGACCTAAGTGTTATTGTGAATATGGTTAGTTCATAATCTTTGCTGAAAACTTGAATGCTGGCTCTACATATTTACAACAACAAGAGCAAATAGAGTTTGTAAAAGTTTTTCTTTATCACTTTCAGTTTATCAACTGAATTGCCTGAGGACAAGCAAAGGTTTAAGCTTGGGGGAGTTGATACATCTCCATCGTATCTACTTTTCCAAACACTTTTGCCCTTGTTTTGGACTCTAACTTGCATGATTTGAATGGAACTAACCCGGACTGACGTTGTTTTCAGCAGAATTGCCATGGTGTTATTTTTGTGCAGAAATAAAAGTTCTCGAAATGACCTGAAAATCAACGGAGAATTATTTTGAAATATATAATAAATACTAGAAGGAAGATCCACGTGAGGGGGGCCTCCACCTGTCCACGAGGGTGGGGGCGCGCCCCCTGCCTCGTGGGCCCCCTGACGCTCCACCGACCTCAACCTTGACTCCATATATTCACTTTTGGGGAGAACAAAATCAGAGAGCAGGATTCATCGCGTTTTACGATATGGAGCCGCCGCCAAGCCCTAAACTCTCTCGGGAGGGCTGATCTGGAGTCCGCTCGAGGCTCCGAAGAGGGGAATCCGTTGCCATCGTCATCATCAACCATCCTCCATCACCAATTTCATGATGCTCACCGCCGTGTGTGAGTAATTCCATCATAGGCTTGCTGGACGGTGATGGGTTGGATGAGATTTATCATGTAATCGAGTTAGTTTTGTTAGGGTTTGATCCCTAGTATCCACTATGTTCTGAGAGTGATGTTGCTATGACTTTTCTATGCTTAATTCTTGTCACTAGGGCCCGAGTGCCATGATTTCAGATCTGAACCTATTATGTTTTCACCAATATATGAGAGTTCTTGATCCTATCTTGCAAGTCTATAGTCACCTAGTATGTGTTATGATCCGTTAACCCCGAAGTGACAATAATCAGGACACTTACCGGTGATGACCGTAGTTTGAGGAGTTCATGTATTCACTATGTGTTAATGCTTTGTTCTGGTACTCTATTAAAAGGATGCCTTAATATCCCTTAGTTTCCAATAGGACCCCGCTGCCACGGGAGGGTAGGACAAAAGATGTCATGCAAGTTCTTTTCCATAAGCACGTATGACTATATTCGGAATACATGCCTACATTACATTGATGAACTGGAGCTAGTTCTATGTCACCCTAGGTTATGACTGTTACATGATCAATTGCATCCGGCATAATTCTCCATCATCGATCCATTGCCTACGAGCTTTCCATATATTGTTCTGCGCTTATTTACTTTTCCGTTGCTATTGTTATCATCACTATAAAACACCAAAAATATTACTTTTGCTACTGTTACTTCTGCTATCGTTACCACTACTATCATATTACTTTGCTACTAAATACCTTGCTGCAGATATTAAGTTTCTAGGTGTGGTTGAATTGAAAACTCAGCTGCTAATACTTGAGAATATTCTTTGGCTCCCCTTGTGTCGAATCAATAAATTTGGGTTGAATACTCTACCCTCGAAAACTGTTGCGATCCCCTATACTTGTGGGTTATCAGAGATCGTGGGCCGGACTGTAACACATGAGTTAATATTATTCTCACAATTCATAAAGGAGCGGATGTATGTAAATCGTCCTCCGGTACTTACGATTCGGCAAGGGGCTTGGTCCGGGGGCGGGGCTTGGGGATATCCTCGGGGTCCGAATCCGAGTCATCCAAAAGAGATAACTTTCCCCTCTTAGACGCCCTCGCCTCTGGGTCTGCGGAGGCCGCCCTCTTTATCCCTTTGAGAGGAGGGTTATCTTCTTTTTCTTCCTCCTCCTCATCCTTGTTTTCATCTCCCTCGTGAGAGGAGGGAGTCTCGGTCCCTCCGGACATAGCGTCCGAGGTACCTTCATGGTGGAGGCCACTTTAGGCCTCCTTGTTCTTCTTCTTCTTGTCCTTCTTTGCCAGCACCTGTATGGCGCCGGCACCAGCATTCTCATTAGGAGAGAATCGGCTGAGCCTTCGGGAAGAGGGGCCGAACACCTGATCCGCTCCGCCTTCTTTGTCCAAACCTGTTTAAAGAATGGAATGGTTAGTGTATCCCCTGGATTAACAAACCAAGCTATAGGCAGAAGCTTAGCCCTTACCGAGGGATGGTTGCAGTTGAGACCAACGTCTTCAGACGTCTCCGACCACGACTTTTGAGATTTAAAGAGCAATTTCCAGATCTCTTTGTGCGTCGTGCCGAAGAATTGTCGCAGAGTTTGCGTCCCTTCCAGATTAAATTCCCATAAACAGAGAGGTCGTCGCTGGCAGGGAATGGTTCGGTGGATGAGCATCACCTGAATCACGTCAGTGAGGCGGGTTTCTTCTCTATGATACTTTTGATACGCTTTTGCAACATCAACACCTCATCGGTCAATCCCCAGTCTGGCCCCTTGTTGGTCCATGAAGCGAGTCGCGGAGGGGGTCCGGATCTGAATGTAGGAGTGGCCGCCCACTTGGTGCCACGGGGTTCGGTGATATAGAACCACTCCTGCTGCCATGTCTTGACGGTGTCCACAAAGGCCCCTTTATGTAAGATAGCGTGAGGAAGCTTGTTCACCATGGATCCGCCGCAATCCGTGTGCTCCCCATCGACCACCTTCGGCTTCATGTTGAAGGTCTTGAGCCACAGGCCGAAGTGTGGGGGGATGCGGAGAAACGCGTCGCACATGATGATGAATGCCGAGATATGGAGGAAGTAGTTCGGGGCTAGATCGTGAAAATCTAGCCCGTAGTAGAACATGAGGCCGCGAACAAAGGGGTGAAGGGGAAACCCTAACCCGCGGAGGAAGTGGGGGATGAACACGACCCTTTCGCCAAGCTCTAGAGTAGGGATGACTTGGCCCTTCGTCGAAAGGCTGTGTGCGATTTTTGTGATTAAGTACCTCGCCTCTTGGAGTCCCTGGATATCCTTCTTCGTCATGGAAGAGGCCACCCACTTACCTTGCGAACCGGATCCGAACATGGTCGGAGAGCGTGGTGGCAATGGAGAAGGATTGAGACTTGGGCGCCGGAGCTCAAAGATGGGAAGGCTGAGGAATGAGAAGGCGTGGGGTAAAAGATGGGTCCTTATCCCTTTATAAAGGCAATGAATGTCAAGCGACCCTGCACAAGCCTTAAAATTTTCCTATTCCCAAGGGGTCGAGAGGATGGCACAGTTGGATTACCCAAACCCTCATTGATGAAAATCCCGCAATAAGGGGACGCGATCTTTGCTTGACAAGACGTGTCACTGGGAGTTGCGTCTCGAAACGCGAAACATGAGGCTGGAAAAATGGTTCAAAATAATAATAAGGCCGGAACACATAACCTCACCGAAAAAGTTGTCAGAGGACATAACCTATTTTTGTTTAAAGTATTTTGCCTTCGTGGTCCAGGGTTGTAACTACTGTACAGAGCCGGATATAGTTCTTTGATCGACTACTTTGGAGTATTCAGAGGAGGAACCTGCCTTGCAATGCCGAAGACAATCTACGTGCCAGACACATCATCATTGAAGCCTGGTTCAATGGCTACTGTGGGAGTCCTGGATTTGGGGTCCCTGGGCATCCGGGCTATGTGATGTGGGCCAGACTGGTGGGCCGTGAAGATACATGATAGAAGGCTTCCCCCCGTGTCCGGATGGGACTCTCCTTGGCGTGGAAGGCAAGCTTGGGATTCGGATATGAAGATTCCTTTCTCTGTAAACCGACTCTGTACAAACCCTATCCCCCTCCGGTATCTATATAGGCTAGACCTCTAGGGTTTAGCCATTACAATCTCGAGGTAGATTAACTCTTGTAACCCCTATACTCATCAAAGTCAATCAAGCAGGACATAGGGTATTACGTCCATCAAGAGGGCCCGAACCTGAGTAAACATCGTGTCCCCTGCCTCCTGTTACCTTTGATCCTTAGACGCATAGTTCGGGACCCCCTACCCGAGATCTGCCGGTTTTGACACCGACAGAGGGTCCGCCCATAGGCAAGGATCATCGCATGCCGGAGCGCTATTTTGAAGACATCCTGGAGGGTGCCTGCTTGATAGAGGTCCAGTGCTCGAAGGATGTTATGTTCGATTAAATGTATCCGAGCTACCCAGACAATGTATTATAAGCCAATGTTGTGTAATATATTTATGTTGTTTATCTTGAAGTGTTGTTCCTCCTGTGTGGCCATTTTTATCCTTGAGAGTTTGCCAGTCGTCGGCTTCAGCCCCCACGTAGATACTACAGGGTTGTTCGGGCTAGCACATAACCACACTTGACCCAACGTCTTGGTCCGTGAAGGAGGTGTTAGTGCGGCGAACCAAACAATCGGACTATGCGGCTTTACTACTCTTACTTAGCCATAGGAGTTTGACGATGGGGCTGTGAGATAGCCCCTGGTGCGTGTGAGGCTATCCGAACTTGGATGCCTTAAGCATGTAACTGGAAAGAGCCAGTCCTTCATGTAATACGGAAGAAATAACTAGAGATTTAGTAGGTCGCCGAATTGCTGACTAGCTCTCGCTGCATCATGACAGTCAGTTTTCGTCTTTCTCTACTTAGGTGTTTGACCGGACGAACCAGAACACAATCGCAATAGTTCTCCCTTTACTACCTTAGCCGAATGCTACCTCTTGAGCACTGCGTTGGATTTCCTTTAAGAGGAAATGATGATGCAGCAAAGTAGCATAAGTATTTCCCTCAGTTTTTGAGAACCAAGGCATCAATCCAGTAGGAGGTTGCGCGCGCGTCCCTAGTACCTGCACAAGGCAAATAGCTCATCGCAACCAACGCGATAAGGGGTTGTCAATCCCTTCACGGTCACTTACGAGAGTGAGATCTGATAGATATGACAAGATAATATTTTTGGTATTTTTATGATAAAGATGTGAAGTAAAATAAAAGCAAAGTAAAAAGCAAAGGAAATAACTAAGTATTGGAAGATTAATATGATGAAGATAGACCCGGGGGCCATAGGTTTCACTAGTGGCTTCTCTCAAGAGCATAAGTACGCCTATATATCTCCATATACCCTAAAACGATCGGGGAGCACAATAGATCGGGAGTTCCGCCGCCAGAAGCCTCCGTAGCCATCGAAAACCAATCTAGACCCGTTCCGGCACCCTGCCGGAGGGGGCAATCCCTCTCCGGTGGCCATCTTCATCATCCCGGTGCTCTCCATGATGAGGAGGGAGTAGTTCTCCCTCGGGGCTGAGGGTATGTACCAGTAGCTATGTGTTTGATCTCTCTCTCTCTCGTGTTCTTGAGGTGGTATGATCTTGATGTATCATGAGCTTTGCCATTATAGTTGGATCTTATGATGTTTTCTCCCTCCTCTACTCTCTTGTAATGGATTGAGTTTCCCCTTTTGAAGTTATCTTATCAGATTGAGTCTTTAAAGATTTGAGAACACTTGATGTATGTCTTGCCGTGCGTATCTATGGTGACAATGGGATATCACGTGATTCACTTGATGTATGTTTTGGTGATCAACTTGCGGGTTCCGCCCATGAACCTATGCATAGGGGTTGGCACACGTTTTCATCGTGATTCTCCGGTAGAAACTTTGGGGCACTCTTTGAGGTTCTATGTGTTGGTTGAATAGATGAATCTGAGATTGTGTGATGCATATCGTATAATCATACCCATGGATACTTGAGGTGACATTGGAGTATCTAGGTGACATTAGGGTTTTGGTTGATTTGTGTCTTAAGGTGTTATTCGAGTATGAACTCTAGGGCTGTTTGTGACACTTATAGGAATAGCCCAACGGATTGATTGGAAAGAATAACTTTGAGGTGGTTTTGTACCCTACCATAATCTCTTCGTTCGTTCTCCGCTATTAGTGACTTTGGAGTGACTCTTTGTTGCATGCTGAGGGATAGTTATGTGATCCAATTATGTTAATATTGTTGAGAGGATTTGCACTAGTGAAAGTATGAACCCTAGGACTTGTTTCAACGCATTGCAATAACATTTACGCTCACTTTTATCATTAGTTACCTTGCTGTTTTTATAATTTCAGATTACAAAAACCTATATCTACTATCCATATACCACTTGTATCACCATCTCTTCTCCGAACTAGTGCACCTATACAATTTACCATTGTATTGGGTGTGTTGGGGACACAAGAGACTCTTTGTTATTTGGTTGCAGGGTTGCTTGGGAGAGACCATCTTCATCCTACGCCTCCTATGGATTGATAAACCTTAGGTCATCCACTTGAGGGAAATTTGCTACTGTCCTACAAACCTCTGCACTTGGAGGCCCAACAACGTCTATAAGAAGAAGGTTGTGTAGTAGACATCAAGCTCTTTTCTGGCGCTGTTGCCAGGGAGGTGAGTGCTTGAAGGTATATCTTTAGATCTTTCAATCGAATCTTTTTGTTTCTTGTTTTAGCACTAGTTTAGTTTATAAAAGAAAACTACAAAAAAATATGGAATTGAGTTTGCCTCATACACTTCATCTTTTTAATATCTTTCGTGAGTATGATGGAAAGGAAAATTGTGCTCAAATGCTAGAAGAAGAATGCATTAAAATGTTTGGCACTAAATATTTGAATGATGAGCATGATTGCAATGTTGTTAGTATGAATTCCTTGAATATCCATGATGCTAATGATATGCAAAGCCCCAAGCTTGGGGAAGCTATGTTTGAGGAAGATGATATTTTTTGTCCCCCAAGTTTTGATGAGCAAATTTATTATGATGAAAGCATGCCTCCTATTTATGATGATTATATTGGTGAAAGTGGATTTGGAGAGGTCATGACTTTATTTAGTGATGAATCCACTATTTTGGAAGAGGTTCCAATTGATTATGAGAACAAAGTTGCTATCTATGATGATTATTGTGATGACTTGTATGCTATGAAGAATTATGATATCCATGAAACTGTCGGTGGGAACGACACCTATGGGATCACAAGAATCCCTACTGTGGTTAGCGGGGCGCGGGGTCGTGAGAAGAGCGGATCTAACAGGTAGCACATGGTTCGTTTATCCAGGTTCGGGCCACGAGGATGCGTAAAACCCTACTCCTGCTTTGGTGGATTGTATATCTGTGTTCTTGAGCTAGCTATGGGGCGTGAGGAGCTCCAAAAAGCCGAATCCTTCTCCTGGTCGCCTCGGGCCTCCTTTTATAGAAAAAGGGAGTTGCCACAATGGAACACAGGAGGTGGAAAGGGTACAGTGATGCGAGGTTATCCCTCGCATTACATGACAAGGCGCATTTAATGCGTCTTGCTTAGGTGTCCTTGCTTTATCGGGGATGGGGGAGAAACCTGTCTCGTCCGTCGCCGCTCCTTCTTGTGTCGACACGCGCCCTGGCCAGCGACGCCTGTGATGCCACGTAGGTAGGCAGGCAGCTGAGGTGGCGCAGTGGTGGGTCTTCACAAAGATCTGCATGCCGCCACGCAGGTGCCTGCCCAGCTGGTTGGGTCGGCAGCTGCATGCATGCAGCTGGTGGAGGTTTAGTCGGCGTGGGCCTGGTGGTGGTCCTGCGGGTGTCCTTGGCAAGGGCCTTGCCGGGGCCCCGGCAAGGGTTTGCCGAGGCGCCTGCTGTCATCCCCGGCAAGGCGCTTGCGGGGGCCTTGTGGTCTTCCTCGGCTGGGATCCCGCCAAGGGTTGTCGTCTCCTTAGTGCGTATCTGATCTTGAATGTCTTCACAAAGATCTGCATGCCGCCACGGGGATGTCTCCCGAATCCTTGCCCTTTGGGGGCAGTGGACTCAAGGGTGATTTGCTCCGTAGGCGCGGACGAGTCGCCGCGGCAAGGGTCTTGCCGGGGCTGCTAGAACTGTCTCCCGGCAAGGATCTTGCTGGGGGAGTCCGCTTCGTCCCCTTTGCTCTTCGTGGTCTTGGCCTTGGCGTCGTTCTAGTTCTCTTGAGCTTCGTCTTACCCTGGCTCACCTCCCTTGCCTTGCTTGGTGTGGTGGTGCCCGTGGCTCAGACTGCCCGTGCACGTTATAGGGGTACAAAAAGTGTACCCCTCTTTTTGTGCACCGACAGGAGCCCCCGGGCCTGGTCCACACATAAGCGCAGCGCGTTGTTTGGGCTAGGCCCAAAAACGGTGCGCCGGGCAGGCGGGGCGGTTTTTTTTACGCGGTAATTCTTCGCGCTGCGCTTCCCACGACCCCGCGCGTGTGCGCGATGGGGGGGTGCGTTGTGGACGTGGCTAGCATGGTGTGGGTTGGTTCCCCGCGGGCATGCGTTCACACCACAATTAATGTGAAAGGAGGCGGCCGTGTTTTTCCCCATAAAAAGAATAACCGCGGGCGCGCTGCTCACTTTCTTCCTCTTTCCTCGTGCCTTTTCCAATCTCAGAGCCGCCGTTTCCTCTCTTCCTTCCTTCCTAAGCTTCCGCCGTCGCCCGCCGTCGTTGCTTCGCCATCCCCCTTCCTCAGCCCTCTAAACTTCTTGGCCGCCATGGCGCCCAAATCCGTCAAGGGCAAGGGGGTGGCTAAGGGCGCTGGGACTGTGGAGCCGCCGGAGAGCGCGCTGTCGGGGGACCGGACGAAGTCCGCCTTTTTCTTCCCCTCGACGGTTGATGTTCATGAGCTCCGGGCCTCCTTCAGGCCCCTATGGGGAGCGAAGACGGGGGGAGAGAATTCGGGACACCCGGCGACGCGCGTCATTCTTGCTGCTTGCGCCGATCCTGCTCCAAATCGGTATCCCTTTTTTCGTCGATTATCTTTCTTGCGGTTATGCCCCCTTTCTCCGATTTCTTCTGCGAACATTATGCACACCTTGGCTTTCGCCTCTTGGATTTTACTCCGAATGCGGTGGCGTGCATGGCTTTCTTCGCGCATCTTTGCGAAGGCTTTGCCGGGGTGCAGCCCAACACGACACTCTTCTGCCATTATTTCTTCCCTCGGATCCAGCCGGGAGGTGCCGTCTCTGGTTGCGTCACCTGGATCCCAAGATCCAAGGGGCATACCCAGACGGTGCCATGAAGGAGAGGTGGGAGGAATGGCGTGGCCGGTGGTGCTAGATTGAGGATGAAGACCTGCCGGAATTCTGCAAGGTCCGCCGAGTGCCGCCGGTCCTCGGCAGCGATTGGAGCGATGTCGACGTCGCCGACGGGAGGCTCACTGTCGCCACCACCAGGATTCTCCGGCTCACCCGGGCTGGACTCACCCTTGAGATGATCGGGGCAGACTTCATTCGTCGCCGGATCGCCTCGTTGCACAACAAGGGGAGGCCAGCCTGGCTTTTTACGAATCCGGCTGACATTATGCGACTCCGCCCCGGCCTCGACCACAATTTCACGGTGTTGGTGCATGCCCACTTCTGTCAGCGGCTTTTCTAGCTTGATGTGGGTTGCAATGGCGAGGTCGAACGGACCAGCAAGGCCACGAGGGCTGCCGCAAAGGTTGGCAAGGCCCTCAAGGGGCTGTTTTTCAAGCTGCCAGCGGGGGTGGTCCCGTTGTGCAACAATTCACGTCGGTCCGAGATCATCGCCATGATGCCGGACTGTAATGCGCACGGCCCTGTCCCGAGCTGGAAGGAGCCGAAGGACGCGGATGTGCAGCAATTCTTTGACACCCTGATCGAGGTGTATGTCAATGCTGACGCCGAGCGGTGGCTTGTCATGGACACCACCCAGGCAGAGCTGGACTACATCGCCACTAGGGCGAGGGAGGCACAGCTTGCCATGGAGGCCGCGCCGGGGTGTGGAGGACAAGGCCGCAACGGCTGCGGAGGAAGAGGAGCTCACCCGGTGGGCGGCGGCCACGGGGAGGTCAGCAGCGCCGACACTGGGCTCCGCTTGTCGAAGACGTGGCCGACGAGTCGTCGGAGGAGGACGTGGCGGCGGGCTCGACGCCAACCAGGGGAAGAGGGCGAGTCCTGCGGCGGGCTGGCTCCGGCGAGCCGGTCCGGCCCGGCAGGGCTACCGGCCTCAATTGACCCTGGAGGGGTCTGGGCGTCACACGAGGGCCACGGCAGCCAAGAGGCTGACGAAGGCCGCTGAGAAGAAGAAGACAACAGCCCCTTCCTCATCTGGGCGCACAAACCCCGCCGTCTTGCCTCCTCCGGCAGATGTCGACTCGGATGTTGACGCGGAGGTCACTTTTGATCTCGGGCCTCTCAGCCCGAAGAGGAAAAGGAAAGTGGTGGAGGAAGAGGAGATAGATGACGAGTAAGTACTCGTTCCTTACTGCCATTTCCATTCCTCCTGAATTAAGTCACTCATCTTGATCCGTTTTTGCTTTTGCAGGGATGCAGAGACGTTGGCCCAGAGGGTGAAGAGGGCCAAGGCCTTGGCGGGCGGCCAGCCCCCGGCCAGTGCTTCAAAGTCGCCACTGGTGGTGCTGAGCAGCCCGGACAGCAGCCCCCAGCACAGCCCCCAGCGTAAGTTCATCACCCTCCTCTTATCGACACGTGGTAGGCGTTCGATGCTATGGTGTTGACCTTGTTGGGTTTGCAGGAGGGGAGCGGCAGCAGGAGGAGCCGCAGAGGGCTACCCCCAACACACCACCCCCATCGACTACGCCGCCGCGAGGGGCGTCCCCGGCAAGGGCATCAAGCACGGAGCCCACACCCATGGAGGAAGAGGGGAACTTGGGCGCTGGTGACTCTGCCACGGCGCGAATGCTGGCGGGGAGGGGACTTCTGCTTCACAGCCTGGCACTGGTGAGTCGCCTGTCCTCCGTCTCTGTTTTTCCCTTATTCTTTTTCTTGGCTTCAATGCTCCCATTACTACCCAGGCCCTCCTTCAATAGGTATGGAGGACGTGGATACTGTTGTTGGGAATATTGCTGAGGAGGCCGCCGAAGGCGCCAGGGATGCTGACGAGGTTGCCGCTGATGAGGCCGCCAAGGATGCTACCGAGACACCGCTGCGGGGGCAGCCAAGGCGACCGGCGAGGCTTTTGCCGAGGGCGCCCGGTGGGCCTGCCGGGGAAGCCGGCAAGGCCACTGCCGAGGAAGAGGTGGTGATGATCAGTCTGTTGGGACGTAGTAATTTCAAAAAATTCCTACGCACACGCAAGATCATGGTGATGCATAGCAACGAGAGGGGAGAGTGTGTCTACGTACCCTCGTAGACCGAAGCGGAAGCGTTGACGCAATGTAGAGGAAGTAGTCGTACGTCTTCCCGGTCCAACCGATCCAAGCACCGTTACTCCGGCACCTCCGAGTTCTTGGCACACGTTCAGCTCGATGACGCTCCCCGGGCTCCGATCCAGCAAAGCTTCGGGGAGAGTTCCGTCAGCACGACGGCGTGGTGACGATCTTGATGTTCAACCGTCGCAGGGCTTCGGCCTAAGCACTCGCTACAATATGACCGAGGTGTAATATCGTGGAGGGGGGCACCGCACACGGCTAAGGAACGATCACGAAGATCAACTTGTGTGTCCTAGGGTGCCCCCTTGCCCCCGTATATAAAGGAGCCAAGGGGAGGGGGCGGCCGGCCAAGAGGGGCGCGCCAAGGGGGAGTCCTACTCCCACCGGGAGTAGGACTCCCTTCTTTCCTAGTTGGAGAAGGAGAAGGGAAAGAGGAGGAAGAGGGAAAGGAAAAGGGGGGGCGCCTCCCCCCTCTTCCTTGTCCTATTCGGACTAGGGAAGGGGGGGCGCGCGGCCACCTCTTGCCTCCTTTCCTCTTCTCCCTTAGGCCCATGTAGGCAATAACCCCGGGGGTTCGGTAACCCCCCGGTACTCCGGTAAAATCCCGATTTCACCCGGAATGATTCCGATATCCAAATATAGGCTTCCAATATATCGATCTTTATGTCTCGACCATTTCGAGACTCCTCGTCATGTTCATGATCACATCTGGGACTCCGAACAAACTTCGGTACATCAAAATGAATAAACTCATAATGAAACTGTCATCGTAACGTTAAGCGTGCGGACCCTACGGGTTCGAGAACAATGTAGACATGACCGAGACACGTCTCGGTCAATAACCAATAGCAAAACCTGGATGCTCATATTGGTTCCTACATTTGCTACGAACCTCTTTATCGGTCAAACCGCATAACATCATACGTTGTTCCCTTTGTCATCGGTATGTTACTTGCCCGAGATTCGATCGTCTGTATTCCAATACCTAGTTCAATCTCGTTACCGGCAAGTCTCTTTACTCGTTTCGTAATACATCATTCCACAACTAACTCATTAGTTGCAATGCTTGCTAGACTTAAGTGATGTGCATTACCGAGTGGCCCAGAGATTACCTCTCCGACAATCGGAAGTGAAAATCCTAATCTCGAAATACGCCCAACCAACAAGTACCTTTGAGACACACCTGTAGAGCACCCTTATATCACCCAGAGTTACGTTGTGACGTTTGGTAGCACAAAGTGTTCCTCAGGCAAACGGGAGTTGCATTAACCTCATAGTCATAGGAACATGTATAAGTCATGAAGAAAGCAATAGCAACAAACTAAACGATCAAGTGCTATGCTAACGGAATGGGTCAAGTCAATCACATCATTCTCCTAATGATGTGATCCCGTTAATCAAATGACAACTCATGTCTATGGTTAGGAAACATAACCATCTTTGATTAACGAGCTAGTCAAGTAGAGGCATACTAGTGACTCTCTGTTTTTGTCTATGTATTCACACATGTATTATGTTTCCGGTTAATACAATTCTAGCATGAATAATAAACATTTATCATGATATAAGGAAATAAATAATAACTTTATTATTGCCTCTAGGGCATATTTCCTTCAGTCTCCCACTTGCACTAGAGTCAATAATCTAGATTACATAGTAATGATTCTAACACCCATGGAGCCTTGTGTTGATCATGTTTTGCTCGTGGAAGAGGCTTATTCAACAGGTCTGCAACATTCAGATCCGTATGTATCTTGTAAATTTCTATGTCTCCCACCTGGACTAGATCCCGGACGGAATTGAAGCGTCTCTTGATGTGCCTGGTTCTCTTGTGAAATCTGGATTCCTTTGCCAAGGCAATTGCACCAGTATTGTCACAAAAGATTTTCATTGGACCCGATGCACTAGGTATGACACCTAGATCGGATATGAACTCCTTCATCCAGACTCCTTCATTTGCTGCTTCCGAACAGCTATGTACTCCGCTTCACATGTAGATCCCGCCACACGCTTTGTTTATAGACTTACCAACTGACAGCTCCACCGTTTAATGTAAACACGTATCCGGGTTTGCGATTAGAATCAGTCCGGATTCAGTGTCAAAGCTTTGCATCAACGTAACCATTTACGATGAGCTCTTTGTCACCTCAATATCGAGAAACATATCCTTAGTCCTTTTCAGGTATTTCAGGATGTCTTGGCCGCTGTCCAGTGATCCACTCCTGGATTTACTTTTGGTACCCTCCCTGCTAAGACTTATAGCAAGGCACACATCAGGTCTGGTACACAGTTGCATACATGATAGAATCCTATAAGCATAGGGAACATCTTTCATTTTCTCTCTATCTTCTGCATTGGTCGGGCATTGAGTCTTACTCAATTTCACACCTTGTAACACAGGCAAGAATCCTTTTCTTTGCTTGATCCATTTTGAACTCCTTCAAAACTTTGTCAAGGTATGTGCTCTATGAAAGTCCAATTAAGTGTCTTGATCTATCTCTATAGATCTTAATGCCCAATATGTAAGCAGCTTCACCGAGGTCTTTCATTGAAAAACTCTTATTCAAGTATCCCTTTATGCTATCCAGAAATTCTATATCATTTCCATTAGTAATATGTCATCCACATATAATATCAGAAATGCTACAGAGCTCCCACTCACTTTCTTGTAAATACAGGCTTCTCCAAAAGTCTGTATAAAACCAAATGCTTTGATCACACTATCAAAGCGTTTTATTCCAACTCCGAGAGGCTTGCACCAGTCCATAAATGGATCGCTGGAGCTTGCACACTTTGTTAGCTCCCTTTGGATCGACAAAACCTTCTGGTTGCATCATATACAACTCTTCTTCCAGAAATCCATTCAGGAATGCATTTTTGACATCCATCTGCCAAATTTCATAATCATAAAATGCGGCAATTGCTAACATGATTCGGACAGACTTAAGCATCGCTACGGGTGAGAAGGTCTCATCGTAGTCAATCCCTTGAACTTGCCGAAAACCTTTTGCGACAAGTCGAGCTTTGTAGACAGTAATATTACCGTCAGCGTCAGTCTTCTTCTTGAAGATCCATTTATTCTCAATTGCTTGCCGATCATCGGGCAAGTCAACCAAAGTCCATACTTTGTTCTCATACATGGATCCCATCTCAGATTTCATGGCTTCAAGCCATTTTGCGGAATCTGGGCTCACCATCGCTTCTTCATAGTTCGTAGGTTCATCATGATCTAGTAGCATGACTTCCAGAACAGGATTACCGTACCACTCTGGCGCGGATCTTACTCTGGTTGATCTACGAGGTTCAGTAGTATCTTGTTCTGAAGTTTCATGATCATCATCATTAGCTTCCTCGCTAACTGGTGTAGGTGTCGAGAAACAGTTTTCTGTGATGTACTACTTTCCAATAAGGGAGTAGGTACAGTTACCTCGTCAAGTTCTACTTTCCTCCCACTCACTTCTTTCGAGAGAAACTCCTTCTCCAGAAAGTTTCCGAATTTAGCAACAAAAGTCTTGCCTTCGGATCTGTGATAGAAGGTGTATCCAATAGTTTCCTTTGGATATCCTATGAAGACACATTTCTCCGATTTGGGTTCGAGCTTATCAGGTTGAAGCTTTTTCACATAAGCATCGCAGCCCCAAACTTTAGAAACGACAACTTTGGTTTCTTGCCAAACCACAGTTCATAAGGCGTCGTCTCAACGGATTTTGATGGTGCCCTATTTAACGTGAATGCAGCCGTCTCTAGAGCGTATAACCCCAAAACGATAGCGGTAAATCAGTAAGAGACATCATAGATCGCACCATATCTAGTAAAGTACGATTACGACGTTCGGACACACCATTACGCTGTGGTGTTCCGGGTGGCGTGAGTTGCGAAACTATTCCACAATTTTTCAAATGTACACCAAACTCGTAACTCAAATATTCTCCTCCACGATCAGATCGTAGAAACTTTATTTTCTTGTTACGATGATT
Source organism: Triticum urartu (assembly GCF_003073215.2). Lineage (NCBI taxonomy): Eukaryota > Viridiplantae > Streptophyta > Magnoliopsida > Poales > Poaceae > Triticum > Triticum urartu. The sequence continues at coordinate 72,308,658 of NC_053026.1, read as the reverse complement.
TTCAACTTCACTCTGAAATTCTTTGAACTTTTCAAATGTTTCAGACTTATGTTTCATTAAGTAGATATACCCATATCTGCTTAAATCATCTGTGAAGGTGAGAAAATAACGATATCCGCGAGCCTCAATTCATCGGACCACATACATCTGTATGTATGATTTCCAACAAATCTGTTGCTCTCTCCATAGTACCGGAGAACGGTGTTTTGTCATCTTACCCATAAGGCACGGTTCGCAAGTACCAAGTGATTCATAATCAAGTGGTTCCAAAAGCCCATCAGTATGGAGTTTCTTCATGCGCTTTATACCGATATGACCTAAACGGCAGTGCCACAAATAAGTTGCACTATCATTATCAACTCTGCATCTTTTGGCTTCAACACTATGAATATGTGTGTCACTACTATCGAGATTCAATAAAAATAGACCACTCTTTAAGGGTGCATGACCATAAAAGATATTACTCATATAAATAGAACAACCATTATTCTCAGATTTAAATGAATAACCGTCTCGCATCAAACAAGATCCAGATATAATGTTCATGCTTAACGCTGGCACCAAATAACAATTATTTAGGTCTAATATTAATCCCGAAGGTAGATGTAGAGGTAGCGTGCCGACGCGCGATCACATCGACTTTGGAACCGTTTCCCACGCGCATCGTCACCTCGTCCTTAGCCAATCTTCGCTTAATCCGTAGTCCCTGTTTCGAGTTGCAAATATTAGCAACAGAACCAGTATCAAATACCCAGGTGCTACTACGAGCATTAGTAAGGTACACATCAATAACATGTATATCACATATATACCTTTGTTCACCTTGCCATCCTTCTTATCCGCCAAATACTTGGGGCAGTTCCGCTTCCAGTGACCAGTCTGCTTGCAGTAGAAGCACTCAGTTTCAGGCTTAGGTCCAGACTTTGGGCTTCTTCGCAGCAACTTGCTTGCTATTCTTTTTGAAGTTCCCCTTCTTCTTCCCTTTGCCCTTTTTCTTGAAACTAGTGGTCTTGTTGACCATCAACACTTGATGCTCCTTCTTGATTTCTACCTCCGCAGCTTTCAGCATTGCGAAGAGCTCGGGAATAGTCTTATTCATCCCTTGCATATTATAGTTCATCACGAAGCTCTTGTAGCTTGGTGGCAGTGATTGGAGAATTCTATCAATGACGCAATCATCTGGAAGATTAACTCCCAATTGAATCAAGTGATTATTATACCCAGACATTTTGAGTATATGCTCACTGACAGAACTGTTCTCCTCCATCTTGCAGCTATAGAACTTATTGGAGACTTCATATCTCTCAATCGGGGCATTTGCTTGAAATATTAACTTCAACTCCTGGAACATCTCATATGCTCCATGACGTTCAAAACTGTCGTTGAAGTCCCGGTTCTAAGCCATAAAGCATGGCACACTAACTATCGAGTAGTCATCAGCTTTGCTCTGCCAGACGTTCATAACATCTGGTGTTGCTCCAGCAGCAGGCCTGGCACCCAGCGGTGCTTCCAGGACGTAATTCTTCTGTGCAGCAATGAGGATAATCCTCAAGTTACGGACCCAGTCCGTGTAATTGCTACCATCATCTTTCAACTTTGCTTTCTCAAGGAACGCATTAAAATTCAACGGAACAACAGCACGAGCCATCTATCTACAATCAACATAAACAAGCAAGATACTATCAGGTACTAAGTTCATGATAAATTTAAGTTCAATTAATCATATTACTTAAGAACTCCCACTTAGATAGACATCCCTCTAATCCTCTAAGTGATTATGTGATCCAAATCAACTAAACCATGTCCGATCATCACGTGAGATGGAGTAGTTTCATGGTGAACATCACTATGTTGATCATATCTACTATATGATTCACGTCGACCTTTCGGTCTCCGTGTTCCGAGGCCATATCTGTATATGCTTGGCTCGTCAAGTATAACCTGAGTATTCCGCTGTGCAACTGTTTTGCACCCGTTGTATTTGAACGTAGAGCCTATCACACCCGATCATCACGTGGTGTCTCAGCACGAGAACTTTCGCAACGGTGCATACTCAGGGAGAACACTTCTTGATAATTTAGTGAGAGATCATCTTATAATGCTACCGTCAATCAAAGCAAGATAAGATGCATAAAAGATAAACATCACATGCAATCAATATAAGTGATATGATATGCCATCATCATCTTGTGCTTGTGATCTCCATCTTCGAAGCACCGTCATGATCACCATCGTCACCGGCGACACCTTGATCTCCATCGTAGCATCGTTGTCGTCTCGCCAATCTTATGCTTCCACGACTATCGCTACCGCTTAGTGATAAAGTAAAGCATTACAGCGCGATTGCATTGCATACAATAAAGCGACAACCATATGGCTACTGCCAGTTGCCGATAACTCGTTACAAAACATGATCATCTCATACAATAAAATTTAGCATCATGTCTTGACCATATCACATCACAACATGCCCTGCAAAAACAAGTTAGACGTCCTCTACTTTGTTGTTGCAAGTTTTACGTGGCTGCTACGGGCTTAAGCAAGAACCAATCTTACCTACGCATCAAAACCACAACGATAGTTTGTCAAGTTGGTGCTGTTTTAACCTTCGCAAGGACCGGGCGTAGCCACACTCGGTTCAACTAAAGTTGGAGAAACTGTCACCCGCAAGCCACCTATGTGCAAAGCACGTCGGAGAACCGGTCTCGCGTAAGCGTACGCGTAATGTTGGTCCGGGCCGCTTCGTCCAATAATACCGCCGAACCAAAGTATGACATGCTGGTAAGCAGTATGACTTATATCGCCCACAACTCACTTGTGTTCTACTCGTGCATATAACATCAACATATAAACCTAGGCTCGGATGCCACTGTTGGGGAACGTAGTAATTTCAAAAAAATTCCTACGCACACGCAAGATCATGGGTGATTGCCAATTAGCAACGAGAGGGGAGAGTGTTGTCTACGTACCCTCGTAGACCGAGCGGAAGCATTGACGCAAACGTAGAGGAGTAGTCGTACGTCTTCCCGGTTCAACCGATCCAAAGCACCGTTACTCCGGCACTCCGAGTTCTTGGCACACCATTTCAGCTCGATTGACTCCGGGCTCCGATCACAAAAGCTTCGGGGAAGAAGTTCCGTCAGCACGACGGCGTGAGTGACGATCTATGTTCAACCGTCGCAGGGCTTCGCCTAAGCACTGCTACAATATGACGGATGTAATATCATGGAGGGGGGGGCACCGCACACGGCTAAGGAACGATCACGAAAGATCAACTTGTGTGTCTAGGGTGCCCCCTTGCCCCCGTATATAAAGGAGCCAAGGGGAGGGGGCGGCCGGCCAAGGAGGGCGCGCCAAGGGGGAGTCCTACTCCCACCGGGAGTAGGACTCCCTTCTTTCCTAGTTGGAGAAGGAGAAGGGGAAAGAGGAGGAAGAGGGAAAGGAAAGGGGGGGCGCCGCCCCCTTCCCTTGTCCTATTCGGACTAGGAAGGGGAGGGGCGCGCGGCCACCTCTTGCCTCCTTTCCTCTTCTCCCTTAAGGCCCATGTAGGCCCAATAACCCCCCGGGGGGTTCCGGTAACCCCGGTACTCCGGTAAAATCCCGATTTCACCCGGAACGATTCCGATATCCAAATATAGGCTTCCAATATATCGATCTTTATGTCTCGACCATTTCGAGACTCCTCGTCATGTCCATGATCACATCCGGGACTCCGAACAACCTTCGGTACATCAAAATACATAAACTCATAATGAAACTGTCATCGTAACATTAAGCGTGCGGACCCTACGGTTCGAGAACAATGTAGACATGACCGAGACACGTCTCCGGTCAATAACCAATAGCGGAACCTGGATGCTCATATTGGTTCCTACACATTCTACGAAGATCTTTATCGGTCAGACCGCATAACAACATACGTTGTTCCCTTTGTCATCGGTATGTTACTTGCCCGAGATTCGATCGTCGGTATCTCAATACCTAGTTCAATCTCGTTACCGGCAAGTCTCTTTACTGGTTCCTTAATACATCGTCTCACAACTAACTCATTAGTTGCAATGCTTGCAGGGCTTATGTGATGTGCATTACCGAGAGGGCCCAGAGATACCTCTCCGACAATCGGAGTGACAAATCCTAATCTCGAAATACGCCAACCCAACATCTACCTTTGGAGACACCTGTAATGCTCCTTTATAATCACCCAGTTACGTTGTGACATTTGGTAGCACACAAAGTGTTCCTCCGGCAAACGGGAGTTGCATAATCTCATAGTCATAGGAACATGTATAAGTCATGAAGAAAACAATAGCAACATACTAAACGATCGGGTGCTAAGCTAATGGAATGGGTCATGTCAATCAGATCATTCACCTAATGATGTGATCCCGTTAATCAAATAACAACTCTTTGTCCATGGTTAGGAAACATAACCATCTTTGATTAACGAGCTAGTCAAGTAGAGGCATACTAGTGACACTCTGTTTGTCTATGTATTCACACATGTATTATGTTTCCGGTTAATACAATTCTAGCATGAATAATAAACATTTATCATGATATAAGGAAATAAATAATAACTTTATTATTGCCTCTAGGGCATATTTCCTTCACAGCCTCCCTCCTCCTCAACCTCGGGCCCCGGCAGATATCTAAAGGTGGGCGACGATCTTTTCGTCCATCTCCCAGGGGCGTCAAGTTCCCGAGCGCCCGCCGAAGGGGAAGTCTTTGACGGCGAGGTGCTTGCCGCCACCGGGCTCGAGGTTGTCGATGAGCCGGGCGTTGGTGGCGATGGTTCTCCAGAAGAGCAGCTTTTTCGCGCTATGGGGGCCAACTTCCGAAAACTCCAGGCGCTCTATCGTGTCCGTCTGGACAAGGTTAAGTCCAGGACGGCAACGGTGGACCAGGCGGAGGTGGATTTCAAGGCGCGCGTTGCTGAGACGCAGACCTGGTTCCACCAGACTCGCGAGGGCAGAGGGCCTTTCAGGAGGAATTGGCCAAGCGCAATGTCGAGCTCACCATGAAGATGGCTAACATCGAGAAGGCCGAGGAAAAGGCGGCGAACTTGGCTGCCATGGCCGTGGCCGTCCGGAACCAGCATCAAGCCACACTGGATTCCCAGGAAGAGGACCTCACCGTGCGTGAGGCAAAGCTTGCCGCAGCGCTCCGTGGCAAGGATGAGGAGCTCGACGCCCTTGTCGCGCGACGGACTCGCGAGCTGGAGCAGAGGCACAAGGAGGCACTCGATGCCCAGGCTCTGGCCCATGCCGACAAAGTAAGGGAGTTGGAGGTGGAGCGGGACGAGCTAAAGGAGCAGGCCCTCAAGCTGTCCAATGAGAAGAGCACGCTCAACAGCGCCTTGGTAGAGGCGCAAGGAGCGGTCATCAGCAGGACTGGGGAGCTCTCCGAAGCGCAAAACTCCGTCAGAGATCTCAAGCTGAAGCTGGAGGATCTCGAGAAGATGTTGTCGGAGAGCAGGGCTCGGGAGGAGACCTTGACCAGGAGCCTGGAGGAGGAGAAGCAGCTGCGGGCGGACGAGGCCGCCTCCCACCAGGAATATGTGGCGGGCGAGAACAGATGGATCAGCCGTCTGGAGGACGTCGCCGGCAGGGTCACCTCGCAGTTGGCCACCATGGGGATGCCAAACGTGAGGTATGCCCCTGAGCGCAGCGGGACCGTCAACGCCAAGCTGACCCAGTTCTTCGAGGGCGTCCTTGGAGCCTTGGCTTATCTTCACTCCAGCAGAGCGGCCACGTTGGCCGGGGAAGCCCGGCGACTTTGTCGGGGGGTCATGACCAAGGTCCTCACCAAGATGGCGTACTGGAATCCTGACCTCGACTTCGGTGCCGCGATGGATAGCTTGCCGGATGGTATTGACCTCACGGTGCTTAAGGAGCGCATCAAGCCCGTCATCATCAGCATCGACGAAATCAAGAGGGTGGAAGGCCAGCGCCGGGATTAGGCATCCCGTTCTTCACCGCCGCTGCAGGTTCACGACCAAGACAAATTTCATCTTTAGTTAGAACCGCAGCAATGATGTGATGTAATATAACTTTGTAGTACTTTTGGAATTATGCATGCTATTTTCCTGTTTGTTGCCTCTTTGTACGTCCACCCTACGCCAGCTGGGTAAGCTTGCTAGCGCGGAAACCCAAGGCGGCGTCTTGGGGACGGGTCCCCATTGGCCTGCCGGGTGAGCGTGCTGCCGGCTGAGCCGCCTTACCACCTTTGACACAGCCACTCGAACTGTCGAGTTTGACTCGAGTCAGAGTCGAGATCCTTGCCAATTGCGGAAGGCTACCCTACCGTTTTCAACGCAGCCATTTGAACTGTTGAGCGGACTCGAAACAGAACAAAGGCATTGGCGATCGGGGAAGGCCCCATTTGCGTATAGGTTTCTTTTTGTACAAAGAACGACAGCTCCAAGGATAATAACTTTATATATTAGAATGGAAATATCCGGGTCCAATGTAACTTAGCTTCTTTTTGTAGTCGCTCGAGCGCTGATCTTCCAGCCTCCTTCCCTCTCCATGAGCCACGAAGACGAAGGAGTGCCGGGCTGATTGCTAGAGCCGATTCTCACAACTGCGCCCCCTACCCGGCGCGCCAAAGATGTCGGTGGGAACGACACCTATGGGATCACAAGAATCCCTACTATGGTTAGCGGGGCGTGGGGTCGTGAGAAGAGCGGATCTAACAGGTAGCACACGGTTCGTTTATCCAGGTTCGGGCCGCGAGGATGCGTAAAACCCTACTCCTGCTTTGGTGGATTGTATATCTGTGTTCTTGAGCTAGCTATGGGGCGTGAGGAGCTCCAAAAAGCCGAATCCTTCTCCTGGTCGCCTCGGGCCTCCTTTTATAGAAAAAGGGGTTGCCAAAGTGGCACACAGGAGGTGGAAAGGGTACAGTGATGCGAGGTTATCCCTCGCATTACATGACAAGGCGCATTTAATGCGTCTTGCTTAGGTGTCCTTGCTTTATCGGGGACGGGGAAGAAACCTGTCTCGTCCGTCGCCGCTCCTTCTTGTGTCGACACGCGCCCTGGCCAGCGACGCCTGTGATGCCACGTAGGTAGGCAGGCAGCTGAGGTGGCGCAGTGGTGGGTCTTCACGAAGATCTGCATGCCGCCACGCAGGTGCCTGCCCAGCTGGTTGGGTCGGCAGCTGCATGCATGCGGTGGTGGAGGTTTAGTCGGCGTGGGCCTGATGGTGGTCTTGCGGGTGTCCTCGGTAAGGGCCTTGCCGGGGCCCCGGCAAGGGTCTTGCCGAGGCGCCTGCTGTCATCCCCGGCAAGGTGCTTGCTGGGGGCCTTGTGGTCTTCCTCGGCTGGGATCCCGCCAAGGGTTGTCGTCTCCTTAGTGCGTATCTGATCTTGAATGTCTTCACAAAGATCTGCATGCCGCCACGGGGATGTCTCCCGAATCCTTGCCCTTTGGGGGCAGTGGACTCAAGGGTGATTTGCTCTGTAGGCGCAGGACGAGTCGCCGCGGCAAGGGTCTTTCCAGGGCTACTAGAACTGTCTCCCGGCAAGGATCTTGCCGGGGGAGTCCGCTTCGTCCCCTTTGCTCTTCGTGGTCTTGGCCTTGGCGTCGTTCTAGTTCTCTTGAGCTTCGGTCTTACCCTGGCTCACCTCCCTTGCCTTGCTTGGTGTGGTGGTGCCTGTGGCTCAGACTGCCCGTGCACAGTTATAGGGGTACAAAAAGTGTACCCCCTCTTTTTGTACACCGACAGAAACTTGTCATGATGATTTTAGTTTTCAATTGGATTATTTCTCACATGATAGTTATTTTGTTGAGTTTGCTCCCACTACTATTCATGAGAAGAAGTTTGCTTATGTGGAGAGTAATAAAAATTCTATGCTTCTAGATCATGAAAAGAATGCTTTATGTGATAGTTATATTGTTGAATTCATTCATGATGCTACTGAAAATTATTATGAGGGAGAAACATATGCTTGTAGGAATTGCAATAATATCAAGTTTCCCCTCTACGTGCTTAAAATTTTGAAGTTTTGCTTGTTTTACCTTCCTATGCAAGTTGATTCTTGTTCCCACAAGTTGTTTGCTCACAAAATCCCTATGCATAGGAAGAGGGTTAGACTTAAATTTGCTAGTCATATTCTTCAAGATGCTCTCTTTATGTCACAATTCTTATCTTTTATGTGAGCATCATTGAAACCATCATGCCTAGATAGGGGCGTTAAACGATATCGCTTGCTGGGAGGCAACCCAATTTTATTTTTGTTCCTGTTTAGTAATAAATAATTCATCTAGCCTCTGTTTAGATGTGGTTTTATGATTTTAATTAGTGTTTGTGCCAGGTAGAACCGTTGGGAAGACTTGGGGAAAGTCTTGTTGATCTTGCTGTAAAAAACAGAAACTTTAGCGCTCACGAGAATTGCTGCCATTTTTTATTGGAGAGCGCTATTTAGTTAATTATTTTTTAAGACGATTAATAGATAAATTTCTCAGGTCCAGCAATTTATTTTAGAATTTTTGTGGTTCCAGAAGTATACGTTTGATCCATATTACTACAGACTGTTCAGTTTTTGACAGATTCTGTTTTCGTGTGTTGTTCGCTTATTTTAATGAATCTATGGCTAGTAAAATAGTTTATAAACCATAGAGAAGTTGGAATAAAGTAGGTTTAACACCAATATAAATAAAGAATGAGTTCATTACAGTACCTTGAAGTGGTGTTTTGTTTTCTTTCGCTAACGGAGCTCACGAGATTTTCTACTTTAAGTTTTGTGTTGTGAAGTTTTCAAGTTTTGGGTAAATATTTGATGGATTATGGAACGAGGAGTTGCAAGATCCTAAGCTTGGGGATGTCCATGGCACCCCCAAGAAAATCTAAGGACACCTAAAAGCCAAAGCTTGGGGATGCCCCGGAAGGCATCCCCTCTTTTCGTCTACTTCTATCGGTAACTTTACTTGGAGCTATATTTTTATTCGCCACATGATATGTGTTTTTCTTGGAGCGTCATTTTATTTCATTTTGTTTTGCTTTCTGTTTGAATAAAGTATCAATATCTGAAATTATTAAACGGGAGATTCTTCACATAGTTGCATAATTATTCGACTACTCATTGATCTCCACTTATATCTTCGGAGTAGTTTGTCATTTGCTCTAGTGCTTCACTTATATCCTTTTAGAGCATGGTGGTAGTTTTATTTTATAGAAATAATTTATCTCTCATGCTTCACTTAGATTATTTTGAGAGTCTTAAATAGCATGGTAATTTGCTTAAATAATCCTAATATGCTAGGTATTCAAGATTAGTAATTTTTTTCCTAGGAGTGTTTTGAATACTAAGAGACGTTTGATGCTTGATGATTGTTTTGAGATATGGAGGTAATAATATCAAAGTCGTGCTAGTTGAGTAGTTGTGAATTTGAGAAGTGCTTGTGTTGAAGTTTGCAAGTCCCATAGCATGCACGTATGGTAAACGTTGTGTAACAAATTTGAAACATGAGGTGTTTTTTGATTGTCTTCCTTATGAGTGGCGGTCGGGGACGAGCGATGGTCTTTTCCTACCAATCTATCCCCCTAGGAGCATGCGCGTAGTGCCGAGGTTTTTGATGACTTGTAGATTTTTGCAATAAGTATGTGAGTTCTTTATGACTAATGTTGAGTCCATGGATTATACGCACTCTCACCCTTCCATCATTGCTAGCCTCTTCGGTACCGTGCATTGCCCTTTCTCACATTGAGAGTTGGTGCAAACTTCGCCAGTGCATCCAAACCCCGTGATATGATATCCTCTTTCACACATATACCTCCTTATATCTTCCTCAAAACAACCACCATACCTACCTATTATGGCATTTCCATAGCCATTCCGAGATATATTGCCCTGCAACTTTCCACCATTCCGTTTATTATGACGCATTCATCATTGTCATATTCTTAGCATGATCATGTAGTTGACATAGTATTTGTGGCAAAGCCACCGTTCATAATTCTTTCATACATGTCACTCTTGGCTCATTGCATATCCCGGTACATTGCCGGAGGCATTCATATAGAGTCATCTTTTGTTCTAGCATCGAGTTGTAATCATTGAGTTGTAAATAAATAGAAGTGTGATGATTATCATTTTCTAGAGCATTGTCCCAAGTAAGGAAATAAAAAAAAAGAGAAAAAGAGAAAGGCCATATAAAAAAGGAAGAAGGCCTAAATAAAAAAATGAGAGAAAAAGAGAGAAGGGACAATGTTACTATCCTTTGCCACACTTGTGCTTCAAAGTAGCACCATAACCTTCATGATAGAGAGTCTCTTGTTTTGTCACTTTCATATACTAGTGGGAAATTTTCATTATAGAACTTGGCTTGTATATTCCAACAATGGGCCTCCTCAAGTGCCCTAGGTCTTCGTGAGCAAGCAAGTTGAATGCACACCCACTTAGTTTCTTTTGTTGAGCTTTCATACATTTATAGCTCTAGTGCATCCGTTGCATGGCAATCCCTACTCCTTGCATTAACATCAATCGGTGGGCATCTCCATAGCCCATTGATTAGCCTCGTTGATGTGAGACTTTCTCCCCTTTTGTCGTCTCCACATAACCCCCATCATCATATTCTATTCCACCCATAGTGCTATGTCCATGGCTCGTGCTCATATATTGCGTGAAAGTTTATAGGTTTGAGATTGCTAAGGTGTGAAACAATTGCTTGGCTTGTCATCGGGGTTGTGCATGATGAGAGCATTCTTGTGTGACTAAAATGGAGCATGACTAAACTATATGATTTTGTAGGGATGAACTTTCTTTGGCCATGTTATTTTGAGAGGCCATAATTGCTTTGTTAGTATGCTTAAATTATTATTATTTTTATGTCAATATGAACTTTTGTCTTGAATCTTTCGGATCTGAATATTCATACCACAATTAATAAGAATTACATTAAAATTATGCCAAGTAGCACTCCACATGAAAAATTCTGTTTTTATCATTTACCTACTCGAGGACGAGCAAGAATTAAGCTTGGGGATGCTTGATACGTCTCCAACGTATCTATAAATTTTGATTGCTCCATGCTATATTATCTACTGTTTTGGACATTATTGGGCTTTATTATCCACTTTTATATTATTTTTGGGACTAACCTACTAACCGGAGGCCCAGCCCAGAATTGATGTTTTTTTGCCTATTTTAGGGTTTCGAAGAAAAGGAATATCAAACGGAGTCCAAACGGAATGAAACCTTCGGGAACGTGATTTTCTCAACGAACAAGACCCAGGAGACTTGGACCCTACGTCAAGAAACAACCGAGGAGGCCACGAGGTAGGGGGGCGCCTACCCCCCAGGCGCGCCCTCCACCCTGGCGGGCCCCCTGTTTCTCCCCTGACATACTTCTTCCGCCTATATATCTCCATATACCCTAAAACGATCGGGCAGCACAATATATCGGGAGTTCCGCCGCCAGAAGCCTCCGTAGCCACTGAAAACCAATCTAGACCCGTTCCAGCACCCTGCCGGAGGGGGCAATCCCTCTCCGATGGCCATCTTCATCATCCCGGTGCTCTTCATGACGAGGAGGGAGTAGTTCTTCCTCGGGGCTGAGGGTATGTACCAGTAGCTATGTGTTTGATCTATCTCTCTCGTGTTCTTGAGGGGGTATGATCTTGATGTATTGCAAGCTTTGCTATTATAGTTGGATCTTATGATGTTTTCTCCCCCCTCTACTCTCTTTTAATGGATTGAGTTTCCCCTTTTGAAGTTATCTTATCGGATTGAGTCTTTAAAGATTTGAGAACACTTAATGTATGTCTTGCCGTGCGTATCTGTGGTGACAATGGGAGATCACGTGATTCACTTGATGTATGTTTTGGTGATCAACTTGCGGGTTCCGCCCATGAACCTATGCATAGGGGTTGGCACACGTTTTCGTCGTGATTCTCCGGTAGAAACTTTGGGGCACTCTTCGAGGTTCTATGTGTTGGTTAAATAGATGAATCTGAGATTGTGTGATGCATATCGTATAATCATACCCACGGATACTTGAGGTGAAATTGGAGTATCTAGGTGACATTAGGGTTTTGGTTGATTTGTGTCTTAAGGTGTTATTCTAGTACGAACTCTAGGGCTGTTTTTGACACTTATAGGAATAGCCCAATGGATTGATTGGAAAGAATAACTTTGAGGTCGTTTCGTACCCTACCATAATCTCTTCGTTCATTCTCCGCTATTAGTGACTTTGGAGTGACTCTTTGTTGCATGTTCAGGGATAGTTATGTGATCCAATTATGTTAATATTGTTGAGAGGACTTGCACTAGTGAAAGTATGAACCCTAGGCCTTGTTTCAACGCATTGCAATACCGTTTATGCTCACTTTTATCATTAGTTACCTTGTTGTTTTTATAATTTCAGATTACAAAAACCTATATCTACTATCTATATACCACTTGTATCACCATCTCTTCGCCGAACTAGTGCACCTATACAATTTACCATTGTATTGGGTGTGTTGGGGACACAAGAGACTCTTTGTTATTTGGTTGCAGGGTTGCTTGAGAGAGACCATCTTCATCCTACGCCTCCTACAGATTGATAAACCTTAGGTCATCCACTTGAGGGAAATTTGCTATTGTCCTACAAACCTCTGCACTTGGAGGCCCAACAACGTCTACAAGAAGAAGGTTGTGTAGTAGACATCACGTATCAACGGGCTATGGAGATGCCCATCAATAGATATCAATGTGAGTGAGTAGGGATTTCCATGCAACAGATGCACTAGAGCTATAAGTATATGAAAGCTCAACAAAAGAAACTAAGTGGGTGTGCATCCAACTTGCTTGCTCATGAAGACCTAGGACATTTTGAGGAAGCCCATCATTGGAATATACAAGCCAAGTTCTATAATGAAAAATTCCCACTAGTATATGAAAGTGACGAAATGAGAGACTCTCTATCATGAATATCATGGTGCTACTTTGAAGCACAAGGGTGGTAAAAGGATAGTAGCATTGCCCCTTCTTTCTTTTTCTCTCATTGTTTTATTTGGGCCTTTTCTCTTTTTTTATGGCCTCTTTTTTTTGTCCGGAGTCTCATCCCGACTTGTGGGGGAATCATAGTCTCCATCATCCTTTCCTCACTGGGACAATGCTCTAATAATGATGATCATCACACTTTTATTTTCTTACAACTCAATAATTACAACTCGATACTTAGAACAAAATATGACTCTATGTGAATGCCTCCGGTGGTGTACCGGGATATGCAATGACTCATGAGTGACATGTATGAAAGAATTATGAATGGTTGCTTTGCCACAAATACGATGTCAACTACATGATCATGCTAAGCAATATGACAATGATGGAGTGTGTCATAATAAATGGAACGGTGGAAAGTTGCATGGCAATATATCTCGGAATGGCTATGGAAATGCCATAATAGGTAGGTATGGTGGCTATTTTGAGGAAGGTATATGGTGGGTGTATGATACCGGCGAAAGGTGCGCGGTATTAGAGAGGCTAGCAATGGTGGAAGGAAGAAAAGTGCGTATAATCCATGGACTCAACATTAGTCATAAAGAACTCATATACTTATTGCAAAAATCTACAAGTTATCAAAGCAAAGTATTACGCGCATGCTCCTAGGGGGATAGATTGGTAGGAAAAGACCACCGCTCGTCCCCAACCGTCACTCATAAGGAAGACAATCAAAAAATAAATCATGCTCCGACTTCATCACATAACGGTTCACCATACATGCATGCTACGGGAATCACAAACTTCAACACAAGTATTTCTCAAATTCACAACTACTCAACTAGCACAACTTTAATATCACCATCTTCATATCTCAAAACAATTATCAAGCATCAAACTTCTCATAGCATTCAACACACTCATAAGAAAGTTTTTACTATTCTTGAATACCAAGCATATTAGGATTATTTAAGAAAATTACCATTCTATTTAATACTTCTCAAAATAATCTAAGTGAAGCATGAGAGATCAATAGTTTCTATAAAACAAATCCACCACCGTGCTCTAAAAGATATAAGTGAAGTACTAGAGCAAAACTATATAACTCAAAAGATATAAGCGAAGCACATAGAGTATTCTAACAAATTCCAAATCATGTATGTCTCTCTCAAAAGGTGTGTACAGCAAGGATGATTGTGGTAAACTAACAAATAAAGACTCAAATAATACAAGACGCCCCAAGCAAAACACATATCATGTGGTGAATAAAAATATAGCTCCAAGTAAAGTTACCGATAGAAGTAGACGAAAGAGGGGATGCCTTCCGGGGCATCCCCAATATTAGGCTCTTGCCACTCCTTGTTCCATAATCCATCAAATCTTTACCCAAAACTTGAAAACTTCACAACACAAAACTTAAAGTAGAAAATCTCGTGAGCTCCGTTAGCGAAAGAAAACAAAACACCACTTCAAGGTACTGTAATGAACTCATTCTTTATTTATATTGGTGTTAAACCTACTGTATTCCAACTTCTCTATGGTTTATAAACTATTTTACTAGCCATAGATTCATCAAAATAAGCAAACAACACACGAAAAACAGAATCTGTCAAAAACAGAACAGTCTGTAGTAATCTATAGCTAGCGCAAGATCTTGAAACCCAAAAATTCTAAAATAAATTGCTGGACGTGAGGAATTTATCTATTAATAATCTGCAAAAATAATTAACTAAATATGACTTACAACTAAAAATGGCAGCAGTTCTCGTGAGCGCTAAAGTTTCTGTTTTTTACAACAAGATATCAAGACTTTCCCCAAGTCTTCCCAACGGTTCTACTTGGCACAAACACTAATTAAACACAAAAAACACAACCAAAACATAGGCTAGGTAAATTATTTATTAAATAACAGCAAGGAAAAATATTGGGTTGTCTCCCAACAAGCGCTTTTCTTTAAAGCCTTATAGCTAGGCATTGATAATTTTAATGATGCTCACATGAAAGACACGAATTGAAGCACAAAAGGAGCATCATAAAGCATGTGACAAACACATCTAAGTCTAACATACTTCCTATGCATAGGCATCTTATAGGAAAACAAATTATCAAGGCAAGCAAAAACTAGCATATGCAAGGAAGTGGAAAGAAACAATAGCAATCTCAACATAACGAGAGGTAGTTTAGTAACATGAACATTTCTACCACCATATTTTCCTCTCTCAAAATAATTACATGTAGGATCATAAGCAAATTCAACAAAATAGCTATCACATAAAATATTTTCAACACGATCCTCATGCATGCAAAGTTGACACTCTTCCAAAATAATGGGATTAGCATTAACTAAAGTCATGACCTCTTCAAACCCACTTTTATCAAAGATTTCATAAGATTGAACATTTTCCAAATATGTGGGATCTAAATTTGAAATTCTTCCAAACCCACTTTCAATAATATTGCAAACACTATTATCAATCTCATATTCATCATGGGGCTTAAATAATTTTTCAAGATTATAAGAAGAATCACCCCAATCATGATCATTGCAACAAGTAGAGGTCATAGCAAAACTAGCATCCCCAAGCTTAGGGTTTTGCATATTATTAGCACAATTTATATCAATAGAATTTATACTATCATCATTGCAATCATGCTTTTTATTCAAAGATCCATTTGGAATCACTCCATAAGGTACTTTATCACAATTTTCAGATTCACGTATTTCAATCAAAACTTCATAAAGATAATCTAGTGCACAAAACTCACTAGCAATTGGTTCATTATAATTGGATCTCTTAAAAAGTTTAGCAAGCGGATGAGGATCCATAGATCTTAGGTTCTCTTTTTAGTAACAAATAAACAATTATTTCAACCATACGAGCAAACAAGAAATGGGCAAAAAGAGGCAAATAGAGAAGGAGAGGGAGGATAGAGAGAGAGGGCGAATAAAACGGCAAGGGTGAAGTGGGGGAGAGGAAAACGAGAGGCAAATGGCCAATAATGTAATGTGGGAGATAAGGGTTGTGATGGGTACTTGGTATGTTGACTTTTGCGTAGACTCCCCGGCAACGGCGCCAGAAATGGCTCGTTGTCGGGAGTCAAATCTTGACTTGCGCGAACCTCCCCGGCAACGGCGCCAGAAATTCTTCTTGCTACCTCTTGAGCATTGCGTTGGATTTCCTTGAAGAGGAAAGGATGATGCAGCAAAGTAGCGTAAGTATTTCCCTCAGTTTTTGAGAACCAAGGTATCAATCCAGTAGGAGGTTGCGTGCACGTCCCTAGTACCTGCACAAGGCAAATAACTCCTCGCAACCAACGTGATAAGGGGTTGTCAATCCCTTCACGGTCACTTACGAGAGTGAGATCTGATAGATATGATAAGATAATATTTTTGGTATTTTTATGATAAAGATGCGAAGTAAAATAAAATCAAAGTAAAAAGCAAAGGAAATAACTAAGTATTGGAAGATTAATATGATGAAGATAGACCCCGGGGCCATAGGTTTCACTAGTGGCTTCTCTCAAGAGCATAAGTATTTTATGGTGGGTGAACGAATTGCTGTTGAGCAATTGACAGAATTGAGCATAGTTATGAGAATATCTACGTATGATCATGTATATAGGCAGCACGTCCGAGACAAGTAGACCGACTCCTGCCTGCATCTACTACTATTACTCCACTCATCGACCGCTATCCAGCATGCATCTAGAGTATTAAGTTCGTGAAAACAGAGTGACACCTTAAGCAAGATGACATGATGTAGAGGGATAAATTCATGTAATATGATAAAAACCCCATCTTGCTATCCTTGATGGCAACAATACAGTACGTGCCTTGCTGCCCCTACTGTCACTGGGAAAGGACACTGCAAGATTGAACCCAGAGCTAAGCACTTCTCCCGTTGCAAGAAAGATCAATCTAGTAGGCCAAACGAAACTGATAATTCGAAGAGACTTGCAAAGATAACCAATCATACATAAAAGAATTCAGAGAAGATTCGAATATTGTTCATAGATAATCTTGATCATAAACCCACAATTCATCGGTCTCAACAAACACACCGCAAAAATAAGATTACATCGAATAGATCTCCACAAGAGAGGGGGAGAACATTGTATTGAGATCCACAAAGAGAGAAGAAGCCATCTAGCTAATAACTATGGACCCGAAGGTCTGAGGTAAACTACTCACACTTCATCAGAGAGGCTATGGTGTTGATGTAGAAGCCCTCAGTGATGGATGCCCCCTCCGGCAGAGCTCCGGAATAGGTCCCAAGATGGGATCTCGTGGATACAGGAATTTACGGCGGTGGAATTAGGTATATATAGGAGGAAGGAGTACGTCGGTGGAGCATCAGGGGGCCCATGAGGGTGGAGGGCGCGCCTGGGGGGGGGGGGGTAGGCGCGCCCCCTACCTCGTGGCTTCCTCCTTTGTTTCTTGACATAGGGTCCAAGTCTCCCGGATCATGTTCGGTGAGAAAATCACGTTCCCGAAGGTTTCATTCTGTTTGGACTCCGTTTGATATTCCTTTTCTTCGAGACCCTAAAATAGGCAAAAAAAACAACAATTCTGGGCTGGGCCTCCGGTTAATAGGTTAGTCCCAAAAATAATATAAAAGTGGATAATAAAGCCCAATAATGTCCAAAACAGTAGATAATATAGCATGGAGCAATCAAAAATTATAGATATGTTGGAGACGTATCACCGAACAAGCGGAACGTAAGGTGGTAATCACAGGAGCCGGGCAACCCAACTATTGACCAAAGACATGATTCAGAGCCGATGCATATAGTGCCATATTCGGGATGCCGAAGCATACTATAAAAGTGTTCAGACTTATTTTGTTTGAAAAATATACGTGGCCGGATAAAGCCCCTGGCAATTTTTATCATGCCGAGGTGTGTACAACAATCTGACGTAAAGAGGGACTACATATTAGGAAATAAGCCAATACCGAATAGGGTTGGGCAAAACTGTTTCCATTATAGTCTGATTGATATGTCAAAACATATTTTTACATAAGATGCGATAAGCGTCTAGGCTATTTTACATGCCGGGCACAAGGGAAAGCAGTATACAGGTCCTAAGAAGGGAAAGATGATCTTGACGATCCTTTGGATACTCTGCCGCACGTCTGCGTTGCTTGTCACCTTGGTGTGTGATCCTTTGAGAGGATAAATGATTAAGCATACACAAGGGGACTGAAAGAAGGGCCCTTGGTACCGTCGAAAAGTGGTGCGGGTTGTAAAGAACCTGAAAAATAAAAATAAGAAGAAGAGAAGAAAGAATATGAGGGTCCGGATAGGGTCGAACAGTATTGTGGACCTTATTTTTAGTAGGCCTCCGCCCTAGCCCATGGTATCTTTAGTGCGTAGTTATGTACGCGCGGTACATATGCCGCTATCGGGTTTGGGTTTTGACGGAGGCTGAATTGCTAGTCTAACTCTGGATGAGCCGGACTTTCATTCTGCAGGGTAGACCGAATCGTTTGACAGTGTCCGGGGGCTTGACTGCCGATGTAGTATTCGGCTTAATGAGGCCGCCCTGTACTTTGGCTGCGAGGGTCGCGGTATGCTCCTCCGTATGGAGGGAGCGCTCCATGTTTCCATTGACTGTTATAACGCCACGTGGTCCAGGCATTTTGAGCTTTAGATAAGCGTAGTGCGGGACTGCATTGAAACGGGGGAAAGTGGTTCGTCCGGGCAGTGCATGACAGCCACTGCGGAAAGGGAAGATGTCGAAGATCAAGTCTTTGCTTTGAAAATCATCCGGTGAGATGAAGAATACCTCAAGCATTATGGACCCTGTGCAACAAGCCTCTACGCCGGGTATTACTCCTTTAAAGGTGGTTTTAGTGGGATTGATTCTTGATGGATCAATACCTATTTTACGGACAGTGTCCTGATAAAGCAGGTTAAGACTGCTGCCACCATCCATAAGGACTCGCATGAGGTGGAATCCGTCGATAATTGGATCGAGGACCAATGCGGTCGAACCTCCATGACGGATACTGGTCGGATGATCTCTGCGATCAAAAGTGATCGGGCAGGCTGACCATGGGTTAAATTTTGAGGCAACTGGCTCTATGGCATAGACGCCCCTTAATGCGCGCTTGCGCTCCCGCTTAGGGATATGAGTAACGTAGATCATGTTCACCGTTTAGACCTCGGGGGGGGGGGGAATTTCTTCTGTCCCGCTGTGTTCGGTGGGCGAGGCTCTTCATCGTCTTCCTCGCTGGGCGGCCCTTTCCCCTTATGTTCGGTGTTTAGCTTATTGTCCTGCTTAAAGACCCAACAATTTCTGTTGGTATGATTGGCAGGCTTGTCAGGGGTGCCATGAATTTGGCAAGGCCTATCGAGTATTCTGTCCAAACTGGATGGACCATCATTGTTTCCTTTGAATGGCTTCTTCCGCTGACCGTGTTTAGAGCCACTGAATACTGCGTTGACCGCCGTATCTTTGGTATCTTTGTTGTTGTCTCGACGCTTGTGTTTGTTATGTCGTGGCTTGCCGTTGCCGTCTCTAGCTTCGGAGGTGCCAGGGTCATTGGTTTTGTTGCTTCTACGAGTGAGTCGGCTGTCTTGTCCCGCGCAAAAGCGGGTCATGAGTGCGGTAAGGGCTGCCATGGACTTCGATTTTTCTTGGCCGAGGTGTCGGGCGAGCCACTCGTCCCGTGCGCTGTGTTTAAAGGACGTGAGGGCTTCGGCGTCCGGACAGTCCACAATTTGGTTCTTTTTAATTAATATCCTGGTCCATAGCTTCCAGGATGATTCTCTGGGTTGGTGGACTATGTGACTGAGGTCATCGTCGTCTGGAGGCTGAACATATAGGTACCTTGGAAGTTATCTCGAAAGGTATCTTCCAAGTCTTCCCAGCTAGCAATAGAGTTTTCTGGGAGGCTGTTTAACCAGTGCCGAGCTGGTCCCTTTAATTTTAGCGGGAGGTACTTGATGGCGTGGAGATCATCATCGCAGGACATGTGGATATGAAGAAGAAAATCTTCGATCCATACTGCGGGATTTGTCATTCCATCGTATGATTCAATGTTCATGGGTTTAAACCCTTTTGGGAACTGGTGCTCCATTACCTTGTCGGTGAAGCATAGGGGGTGTGCGGCGCCTCTGTATCGGGCGACGTCACAACGCAATTCGGATGAAGTCCATATGCGGTTTTCAGACCTGGTGAGGTTATGCCTGTCAGGCCAAGCTTGATGCTCGTCCTCCCGTGTTGGGTCACGCCCCCTTGATCCGTAGATTGATCTTGTTTGGCCTGCTCTGTTATTCAGGTCATGTCGTAGGTCGTAGGTGTATCTTGGAGCCGCTGTCTCTTTGCCTTCATGGTGAGGTGGTGCGGGTTGGTGTTCGGCATAGGTTCCCGCTTTATCTCGCCCGCGTGGTGGCCGGTCTGGTTCATTGATGACCCACAAGTATAGGGGATCTATCGTAGTCCTTTCGATAAGTAAGTGTGTCGAACCCAACGAGGAGCAGAAGGAAATGATAAGCAGTTTCCAGCAAGGTATTCTCTGCAAGTACTGAAATAAGTGGTAACAGATAGTTTTGTGATAAGATAATTTGTAACGAGCAACAAGTAACAAAAGTAAATAAGGTGCATCAAGGTGGACCAATCCTTTTTGTAGCAAAGGACAAGCCTGGACAAACTCTTATATGATGTAAAGCGCTCCCGAGGACACATGGGAATATCGTCAAGCTAGTTTTCATCACATTCATATGATTCGCGTTCGGTACTTTGATAATTTGGTATGTGGGTGGACCGGTGCTTGGGTGCTGCCCTTACTTGGACAAGCATCCCATTTATGATTAACCTCTATTGCAAGCATCCACAACTACAACAAAAGTATTAAGGTAAACCTAACCGTAGCATGAAACATATGGATCCAAATCAGCCCCTTACGAAGCAACACATAAACTAGGGTTTAAGCTTCTCTAGAAACCCATCATCTACTTATTACTTCCCAATGCCTTCCTCTAGGCCCAAATAATGGTGAAGTGTCATGTAGTCGACGTTCACATAACACCACTAGAGGAGAGACAACATACATCTCATCAAAATATCGAACGAATACCAAATTCACATGACTACTTATAGCAAGACTTCTCCCATGTCCTCAGGAACAAACGTAACTACTCACAAAGCATAAAACATGTTCATAATCAGAGGGGTATTAATATGCATATAGGATCTGAACATATGATCTTCCACCAATTGAACCAACTAGCATCAACTACAAGGAGTAATTAACACTACTAGCAACCTACTAGCACCAATCCCGGACTTGGAGACAAGAATTGGATACAAGAGATGAACTAGGGTTTTGAGATGAGATGGTGCTGATGAAGATGTTGATGGAGATTGCCCTCTCCCGATGAGAGGAGCGTTGGTGATGACGATGGCGATGATTTCCCCCTCCGGGAGGGAAGTTTCCCCGGCAGAACAGCTCCGCCGAGCCCTAGATTGGTTACGCCAAGGTTCCGCCTCATGGCGGCGGAGTTTCGTCCGAGAAGATGGCTTATGATTTTTCCCATCGAAAGACTCCATATAGCAGAAGATGGCCACCGGAGGGCCACCAGGGGGCACGCTAGGGGGTGGCGCGCCCCCACCCTCGTGGGCAGGGTGTGGCCCCCCTGGTGAAGTTCTTGCTCTCAGTATTTTTTATATATTTGGAAAACATCTTCCGTGAAGTTTCAGGACTTTTGGAGCTGTGCAGAATAGGTCTCTAATATTTGCTCCTTTTCCAGCCCAGAATCCCAGCTACCGGCATTCTCCCTCTTTATGTAAACCTTGTAAAATAAGAGAGAATAGGCATAAGTATTGTGACATAATGTGTAATAACAGCCCATAATGCAATAAATATCGATATAAAAGCATGATGCAAAATGGACGTATCAACTCCCCCAAGCTTAGACCTCGCTTGTCCTCAAGCGAAAAGCCGAAATCGAAAAATATGTCCACATGTTTAGAGATAGAGGTGTCGATAAAAATAAAATACGGACATGAGGGCATCATGATCATTCTTAGAACAACAACTCATATAATTCTTTGTCATATACTCTAATGCTAGAGTAATAATTCAATCACAATATCAAGTATGAATCGTAAACTTCATTGAAAACTAACAAACTACAATCTCAGTCATTGAAGCAATTGCAATTTATCATAACATAGGAAAGAGTCAATGTATAAGAGCTTTTCAGCAAGTCCACATACTCAACTATCATATAATCTTTCACAATTGCTGACACTCACGCAATACTTATGGGTATGGAGTTTTAATCGACACAAGAGAAAGATAGGGGCTTATAGTTTTGCCTCCCAACGTTTTACCTCAAGGGTAATGTCAACAGTAATAGTTCATGAAAACTCACATCCAATTAGCCATATATACCAGGATCTTTCCAACATATTGTGCTTGCCAAAGGATAAAGTGTAAAAAGGAAGGGTGAAATCACCATGACTCTTATGCAATGTAGAGATAAGTAAAAGATAGGCCCTTCGCAGAGGGAAGCAGAGGTTGTCATGCGCCTTTATGGTTGGATGCACAAAATCTTAATGCGAAAGAACGTCACTTTATATTGCCACTTGTGATATGGACCTTTATTATGCAGTCTGTCGCTTTTATTACTTCCATACACAGATCGTATAAAGCTTATTTCCTCCACACCAATCAATCATACATATTTAGAGAGCAATTTTTATTGCTTGCACCGATGACAACTTACTTGATGGATCTTACTCAATCCATAGGTAGATATGGTGGACTCTCATGGCAAACTGGTTTAAGGGTATTTGGAAGCACAAGTAGTATCTCTACTTGGTGCAATGAATTTGGCTAGCATGAGGGGGAAAGGCAAGCTCAACATGTTGGAAGGATCCAAGACAATATAATTTATCTCAGATGTAAGAAAACATAACCCATTACGTTGTCTTCCTTGTCCAATGTCAACTTTTAGCATGTCATATTTTAATGAGTGCTCACAATCATAAAAGATGTCCAAGATAGTATATTTATATGTGAAGACCTCTCTTTCTTTATTACTTCCTATTAATTGCAACGATGACCAAAACTATGTTTGTCAACCCTCAACAACTTTTATTCATCATACTCTTTCTATGTGAGCTCATTACTCTCCATAAGACTCACATGATCTCTTTGTTTCTTTTTATTTCTTTCTCTTTTCTTTTATTCACTTAGGATCATGGCAAAATAATCAAGCCCTTGACTCAACACTAATCTTTATATATAGCTCACGGACTCGATTACATAGAAGGATAATAAAGCAAAACTCACAACTAGATCATACTAAGAACTTTTATTCTACTAGATCAAGAATATTACCAAAAGGATCGAACTAAGAAAAACGGTAAAGATAAAGTGATGGTGATACGATACCGGGGCACTCCCCCAAGCTTGGCAGTTGCCAAGTGGAGTGCCCATACCAGATACTCAATTCTTCTTTGTTGTGGAGACGGGGTGATTTTGTTGATGGCGTAGGCTTGTCCCTCTTCCAAGGCATAGGCTCACCATCATAGAAGGATGACGAGTCTCCGGATCCTCAAATCTCAGCCAAACTCATCTTTTGAATCTATATTCATACTCACAGTTTTGGTTTTGAGGTCATAGATTTGAGCTTGAAGGTGCTCAATTTTCTCGTGAAGCTTGAAGATGGTCTCCCCGATGTTGTCGGCATCCAGCTTGTGTTTGCTGGTGAATTCTGCGATCATCATGTGGTTGGAGTTGAGTCCACACTCCACCATCTCCTGACACTTGAAAACTTGTTGCTCCATTGCTTCGAGTCTCATCTCCACGCTTCCGGTCCCCTTCGGTCCCTCAGCATCACGGATGTGCAGCAACCCATCACGCATCTCAATGGTTTAAGGGTGTCGTTGCACCTCCGCGAGGTAAGGGTTGATGACCTTCTCGAAGAACTTGTCCTTGGGAGCACTTGGAGACGTCATGATAATCTAGATCTGTCAAAAAAAAGCTCGAAACAAAGACAGGAGATTTTTGCGTGATATGGGAGTCAAAACCCCCGGGAGATTATATAATGAATTTTTACCGACCAAAATACGTGTCGTGTACGAAAACGGAGTCCGAAGAGCACACGAGGTGCCCACGAGATAGGGGGGCGCGCCCATTAGGGTAGGGCGCGCCCTCCACCCTCGTGGAGCCCTCGTGTCCTTCCCGGACTGCTGCTTATTTTTCTATTTTTCTAAATATTCCAAAATGGAGAAATATTGCCTTAAAAACTGTTTTGGAGTCGGTTTACTTACCGTACCACATACCTATTCCTTTTCGGAGTCTGAAACGTTCTGGAAAGTGTCCCTTATGTATTCCTCCAGGGTTACGGTTTCAACAACATTGGTTTCAACATTTATGGGATTACTGAGATATAGTGTTTGATTCTTTGACCGTTCACCACCTTCGGATTTGTGCCTTCGAAGTTCTTGATTTTTATGGCACCGGAACGGTAGACCTCCTCGATAACGTAAGGACCTTCCCATTTAGAGAGAAGTTTTCCTGCAAAAAATCTTAAACGAGAGTTGTATAGCAATACATAATCACCTACATTAAACTCACGCTTTTGTATCCTTTTGTCATGCCATCTTTTAACATTTTCTTTAAACAACTTGGCATTTTCGTAGGCTTGGGTTCTCCATTCATCAAGTGAGCTAATATCAAATAACCTCTTCTCACCGGCAAGTTTAAAATCATAATTAAGTTCTTTAATAGCCCAATAAGCCTTGTGTTCTAGTTCGAGAGGTAAGTGACATGCTTTTCCATAGACCATTTTATACGGAGACATACCCATAGGATTTTTATATGCAGTCCTATAGGCCCATAATGCATCATCTAGTTTCTTGGACCAATTCTTTCTAGACCTATTAACAGTCTTTTGCAAAATTAATTTGAGTTCTCTATTACTCAATTCTACTTGACCACTAGACTGAGGGTGATAAGGAGATGCAATTCTATGATTAACATCATATTTAGCAAGCATTTTACAGAAAGCACCATGAATAAAATGTGAACCACCATCAGTCATTAAATATCTAGGGACTCCAAATCTTGGAAAAATAACTTCTTTAAGCATTTTAATAGAAGTGTTATGATCAGCACTACTAGTTGGAATAGCTTCTACCCACTTAGTAACGTAATCAACAGCAACTAAAATATGTGTATAACCATTATAGGAAGGAAAAAGTCCCATATAGTCAAAGCCCCAAACATCAAATGGTTCAATAACAAGTGAA
Organism: Triticum urartu; assembly: GCF_003073215.2. Classification (NCBI taxonomy): domain Eukaryota; kingdom Viridiplantae; phylum Streptophyta; class Magnoliopsida; order Poales; family Poaceae; genus Triticum; species Triticum urartu. The sequence goes on along the minus strand of NC_053026.1, from coordinate 72,283,457 downwards.
TAATTCATAGGAATTTCTTGACGTCTACTAATATTAACAATTCTTTGACATTCATCACAAGATAAGACAAACTTATGGGCATCCTTGAAGAGAGTAGGCCAATAAAAACCAGATTGCAGTACCTTATGTGCAGTTATATCTCCAGCATGGTGTCCTCCATAAGGTTCAGAGTGACACTTGCATAGGATCTGTTCCTGTTCATGCTCAGGTACCCAACGTCTAATAACACCATCTACTCCTTCTTTATAAAGATGTGGGTCATCCCAAAAGTAATGCCTCAAATCATAGAAGAACTTTTTCTTTTGCTGGTATGTGAAACTAGGTGGTATAAACTTAGCAACAATGTAATTAGCATAATCAGCATACCATGGAGCAGTATGAGAAGCATTTATGACATTTAATTGCTCATCAGGAAAGCTATCATCAATAGGTAGTGGGTCATCAAGCACATTTTCTAACCTAGACAAGTTGTCTGCAATGGGGTTCTCAACCCCTTTTCTATCAACAATATGCAAATCAAATTCTTGTAGCAAGAGAACCCATCTCATAAGTCTAGGTTTAGCATCTTTCTTTTCCATAAGATATTTAATAGCAGCATGATCAGTGCGAATAGTTACTTTAGAATCAACAATATAAGGTCTAAACTTACCACAAGCAAATACAACTGCTAAGAATTCTTTTTCAGTGGTAGCATAATTTCTTTGAGCATTGCCTAGAGTTTTACTAGCATATTGAATAACATTTAGTTTCTTATCTACTCTTTGTCCTAGAACAGCACCTACAGCATAATCACTAGCATCACACATAATTTCAAAGGGTAAATTCCAATCAGGTGGCTGGACAATAGGTGTAGATATCAATGCTTTCTTAAGTATTTCAAATGCTTCTACACAATCATCATCAAAGACAAATGGTATATCTTTTTGTAATAAATTAGTCAGAGGCTGAGAGATTTTTGAGCAGTCCTTAATGAACCTCCTATAAAAACCGGCATGACCAAGGAAACTTCTTATACCTTTGATGTCCTTGGGACATGGCATCTTTTCAATAGCATCAACCTTGGCTTTATCAACTTGAATACCTCTTTCAGAAACTTTATGCCCCAAGACAATACCTTCATTAACCATAAAGTGGCACTTTTCCCAATTCAAGACAAGATTAGTTTCTTCACATTTCTGCAAAACTCGATCAAGGTTGCTCAAGCAATCATCAAAAGAAGATCCATAGACGGAGAAATCGTCCATGAAAACCTCACAAATCTTTTCACAAAAGTCAGAGAATATAGCCATCATGCATCTTTGAAAGGTAGCAGGTGCATTACATAAACCAAAAGGCATACATCTATAAGCAAAAGTACCAAAAGGGCATGTAAAATTAGTCTTTGATTGATCTTTGGCTGACACAGGTATTTGAGATAAACCAGAATAACCATCTAGAAAGCAAAAATGTGTATGTTTGGACAATCTTTCTAGCATTTGATCGATAAAAGGTAAGGGGTAATGATCCTTTTAGTAGCCTTATTTAATTTGAGGAAATCAATTACCATAATATAACCTGTAATAATTCTTTGAGGAATCAATTCATCTTTATCATTAGGAACAACAGTAATACCTCCCTTCTTAGGGACACAATGGATCGGGCTTACCCACTGACTATCAGCAACGGGATAAATTATACCTGCCTCAAGGAGCTTTAGTATCTCCTTTCTTACCACTTCTTTCATTTTAGGATTCAGCCAGCGTTGATGATCATGAACTGGTTTAGCATCTTCTTCCAAATTAATTTTATGTTGACATAGAGTGGGACTAATGCCCTTAAGATCATCAAGAGTATACCCAATAGCAGCACGGTGCTTCTTCAGAGTTTTCAATAATCTCTCTTCTTCATGCTCTGAATGGTTAGCACTAATAATAACATGATATATCTTTTCCTCATCAAGATAAGCATATTTAAGAGTATCAGGTAACGGTTTAAGCTCAAACACGGGATCACCCTTGGGTGGAGGAGGATCCCCTAGGATTTCAACAGGTAAATTGTTTTTCAGAATAGGTTCCTGTTTAAAGAATACTTCATCTAATTCCCTTCTTTCATTCATAAACATATCATTTTCATGGTCTAGCAAGTATTGTTCTAAAGGATCACTAGAAGGTACGGCAATAGAAGCAAGACCAATAATTTCATCCTTACTAGGTAATTCTTCTTCACGGTGTTGTCTACTAAATTTAGAAAAATTAAATTCATGAGTCATATCATCTAAACCGATAGTAACAACATCTCTTTTGCAATCTATGGTAGCATTAACAATATTTAAGAAGGGTCTACCAAATATAATGGGACAAAAGCTATCTTGTGGGGAACCAAGAACAAGAAAATCAGCAGGATATTTAGTTTTCCCACACAAGACTTCAACATCTCTAACAATTCCCATTGGTGAAATAGTATCTCTATTGGCAAGTTTAATTGTGAAATCAATATCTTCCATCTCAGCAGGTGCAATATCATGCATAACTTCTTTGTATAAGGAATAAGGTATTGCACTAGTACTAGCACCCATATCACATAAGCCATGATAACATTGATCTCCTATTTTAACAGAAATAACAGGC